>NW_027459684.1:0-249808 GCF_050624435.1 Tenrec ecaudatus | reverse complement strand
TGGTGCTCCTAATCTGAGTTCTAGTCTAGTCAACTGTTTTGGATAATGGCAAGTTTGCTCTTTATGATACTACTTAGTGGAATCATAAATAATTTTCATTTTGCCTTTTAAACTTGGAAGATTTTCCTGAACCTTATGGCTTCATATACTACTTTCATTATATTTTGAAATTAATTAATTGTCATTTCTGTTTTCTGTATTCATTGCTACACTTCACTTACTCTCTATTAGAATGTGATCATCTCTTAAGTGTCCTCACTATTTGAAGAAAACAAAACATTTTGAAGGTTCTTATAGTTCTTGTACCCACTCATCAATTGTATCAAGATAATTTGTACGTATGTCATCATCACTATTTCCTAGACATTTCTTTTCTTCTTTTTAAAAAATCAATTTATTGGGGGCTCGTACAACTCTTATCACAATCCATGCATCCATCATGGTCGTCTCCTCACTCTTAGTTTGCAGATTTCAATGTGCTCTGCAGATAATTTTGTCCCACGGTCTCCTCTTCTAGGAAGAAGGACTCTGTTTCAAACAGCACTCCATTTCCAGACCCATGTGTCCTGCGCACTTCTACTGGACAAGCTACAGCGATTTAACAAAGAATATTAATAGGTTCAGAGATTGAAAAAATACTCAGTTCAGTTTTCAACATAAAATAAAATTTGAAAACCTTCAATACGAATAATGAATTAAATTTGAGATATGGCAACACAGAAAATCAGTCTACAAATGAGATGGATGTACTCAGATAAATGACAATTTATCTTAGTGTTTCCTCGAGGTATGAACATTTTTCACCCTGTTCTCAGAACTACGTTTTATGGGGATTCATGATAACCTGGAAGAGTTAGACCATAGAAGTGTTTGCTATATGTCATTTGCTTTGTTTTGTTTTGTTTTTTCTCCTCAGGGGAGCAGATTCTTCCCATTCTAAATTGTAATGCAGGATTGTTATGCTGGGAATCTACATGGTGATGAAGTGGGAGAACAGGGAGTTTCTGTGTGTTCTTCTGATTGAGTCTGAACCTTTTATATCACCTGGGCAGTAAGGCTCTGACCTTCATGCCTGTGGTGTAGTTTATAGTTTGGCCTGTCCATGCTCCTTTCCTTCATTGCAAAATCTCCTTTATGTTTGAACTTTTAATATCTGTTCACGATACCTTCGCACGTAGGTCTCATGGGTAGGATAAGGGGTGTCTGGTTGATAGGGGAAATATTTTACCTCCAGCTATGAAAAGTCAATGGATTTGACCTTTCTCTGGTGAGAAATCTTTTGAGTTGATAAAAGTCTCTCCCTCCAGTGTCTGAAACACAGGGCTTATTTTGAATGTTCACTTGAAAATCTGGAGGGGTTTTATACTCAAAGCTCACAAAGTTCGGGGCTCCACTAATGACTGGCCCCAGAACTTTCTCACTGTCTCAGTAAACAGTACTCTCTCTAGCAATTTATAAAATTTTAATTTATGTTTTTGTTTTATCAAAAACATGTGTTTAGTAGCTTCTGATTCAGGTAAGCAGAACACAGTTGTTCCCATCTGAATAGACCTCCTCTAGATTTCAGATGGCATTTGATATGCCAATTCACCTCAGTTCTCTGATGGTGCATGCACGGACTCCTAGCATCAGTGCACCCACGGCTCATGTTGCAAAATAAGAAGCAGGTGCCTGACTCAGAGAGGAGGAGACAGTCCAAGAGAGACAGAGCAGGGGTCCAGAGTAGAAATGGAGGGGCAGGTATCCAGAGAAGGCCTAGAGTTTGTACGTGGGCAGAAAGTTGTGGTCATCTCCACGTGACTACACATTATAGAGGGATGGATGGACTGATAGTATAGGATGTTTCATCACCCAGAACTGGGAAACTGATCTACATTTGATCAACCCTATTCTCAGTCCCTAGGTTCTTCAAGCTGAAACCTGAGAAACCAGTTCCCTGGCCTTGAAATGAAGTGTATCCAATGGTTACTAAGTTTCCTCAAGCCCTGAGCACTTGAATTGTTTTAGGACTATTCAGCAAGGAAGGATTCCCACACCCTCCGCCCCAGAAAATAGGTACTGTATACTAGAAAAATATCTGAGTTTGGAGAGATATGTCCTAATCTTATGGGCTCTCACTAATCTTTTTCACAACACTGATATCATTTTTACATTAAAATTTACAACTTATGTTAATCTTGTTAATCTGTCTTTAATACATCTTGCAAAATTATTAAATTTATTTGGGGAGTTCTATCAGACTTATCATGATAAAATAATATTTCGTTATATTTTAAAGAATGTATTGCTTGGTTTTGTATGTTTTCTGAATACTTTACATATTTTATATTATTTAATTGATTGCTTTTCAATTTTTCTTATAAAATATTTTGTAGGCTGTTTTTTTGTTTTTGTTTTTAACAATTTATTGGGGCTGGTACAATTCTTTTCACAGTTCATACATATACATACATCAATTGTATAAAGCACATCTGTACAGTCTTTGCCCTAATCATTTTTTTCTCCTCTTTTCTTCTTTTACATTTTATTAGGGACTCCAACAACTCTTACCACAATCCATACATATACATACATCAATTGTATAAAGCACACCCATACATTCCCTGTCCCAATCATTCTCAAGGCATTTGCTCTTCACTTAAGCCCCTTGCATCAGGTCCTCTTTTTTTTCCCCCCTCCCTCCCTTTTCCCCCCCCCTCATATGCCCTTGGTAATTTATACCTCGTTATTTTGTCATATCTTGCCCTATTCGGGGTCTCCCTTCCCCCCTTCTCTGCTGTCCCTCTCCCAGGGAAGAGGTCACATGTGGCTCCTTGTAATCAGTTCCCCCTTTCCAACCCACTCACCCTCCACTCTCCCAGCATCGTCCCTCACGCCCTTGGTCCTGGAGGTATCATCCACCCTGGATTCCCTGTATCTCCAACCCTCATATGTACCAGTGCACAGCCTCTGTCCTATCCAGCCCTGCAAGGTAGAATTCGGATCATGGTAGTTGGGGGGAGGAAGCATCCAGGATCTGGGGGAAAGCTGTGTTCTTCATCGATACTACCTCACACCCTAATTAACCCATCTCCTCTCCTAAGCCCCTCTATGAGGGGATCTCCATTGGCCGACACTTGGGCCTTGGGTCTCCACTCTGCACTTCCCCCTTCATTTAATATAATATATATATACACATACATATATACATATACACATAAATACACATACATACACACACTTATATCTTTTTTTTTTTTTTGCATGATGCCTTATATCTGGTCCCTTGGGCACCTCGTGATCGCACTGGCTGGTGTGCTTCTTCCATGTGGGCTTATTTGTTTCTGAGCGAGATGGCCGCTTGTTCACCTTCAAGCCTTTAAGACCCCAGACACTATCTCTTTTGATAGCTGGGCACCATCAGCTTTCTTCACCACATTTGCTTGTGCACCCATTTGTCTTCAGCGATCCTATCATGGAGGTGTGCAGTCAATGATATGATTTTTTGTTCTTTGATGCCTGGTAACTGATCCCTTTGGGACCACTCGATCACACAGGCTGGTGTGTTCTTCCATGTGGACTTTGTTGCTTCTGAGCTAGATGGCCGCTTGTTTATCTTCAAGCCTTTAAGACCCCAGTCACTATCTCTTTTGATAGCCGGGCACCATCAGCTTTCTTCACCACATTTACTTGTTCACCCATTTTGGCTCCAGCTGTTGTGTCGGGAGAGTGAGCATCATAGAGTTCCAAATTAATAAAAGAAGGTATTCATGCATAGAGGGAGTGTTTGAGTAGAGGCCCAAGGTCCTTCCGCCACCTTAATACTTGACCTATAAATATAGACACAAAGATCTATTTCCCCAACCTCCTATATATATTTGCATGTACATGTCTTTGTCTAGACCTCCATGAATGCCCTTTGACTCCTAGCTCTTTCCTCCATCTCCCTTGACCTTCCTCCTGCCCTACTACCATGCTTCATTGCCACCTGGGCTAGAGTATACCTCTTCTCTAAGCAACCTTACCCTTGATCATTTCCCACCAGGCCTGCCACTCCCCCTTCTCTACCCTTTGGGATCCCATGTTTTTCCCTTGTCCCTGGGTTTGTTAACACCACTTCCTTAGCCCCCCCCTACCCCCCACCCCAAGTCCCGCCGGAACTGTCGGTCCCGTTGTTTTTCATCCAGATAGTTCATCCAGCCTGTCCTATTCAGACAGACATGTGGAGTCACTAACATGCACGAAAACTAGACAGAGGAACACAAAGCAACAGTATACAACCAGACAACAAAACAACCAAAACAAACCACTGAAAAAGAACAGAACAAAACAGTTCACAAGAGAAAAGCTTGTAGTTAGTTCAGGGATCTTTGCTGGCCCTTAGGAGCATTTTCCAGTCCAGTCTGTTGGGGCACCACGCCCTGGCCCCAAAGTCCACTTTCAGCATTCCCTGGGGACCTTGCCACTCCATTCCCTTGCTGTTCCGCTGCACTCCCCCAGTGCATTGCCTCGGTGTGGTGGGATCAGGTCAGGTGCAATTCCCACACTGTGTCTCCGGTGCTGTCCCCTGTATCGCCCTTAGTCACTGAGGGGCATCATGTCTCATAGTAGGGCCAGCCATGTTGTTCTCTCTGTGGACTGGCTGCTCTGCTCAGGAACATCATCATCACGGCCTGGTGGGCCAGGCTGTGCTCCACTCTCTCCTCCTGCCCCTTCATCTGCTCCCGTGTGCTCTGATCAAATATGTCCATCTCCCATAGCTGCAGGGTCAATGTCGTCCTTTGGAACAAGTTCTTTTCGGGGGAGGGGCAGGAATCCACTTAATTTATGGTGCTGGGGCCTGCCTCCCAGACCTCTCCACCGGTTCCGTCCTCCACGCCGGGATATTGCATTCACACCTTGCGACACTGGGTTGAAGTCTGGTCCCACTTTCCCTGTGGAGATATTAACCATACCCTCCCTTTGGGTGGATTAATGCCCCATTTCTGTCATGCTGATTGTACTTACCTCAGAGGACTCATGTTGTACCTGTCCCTTTGGGACTGGCTTACCTCGCTTAGCATAATTCCTTCCAGCTCTTCCCATGAAATAACGTGTTTCATGTGCTCATTGGTGCTTTTTAGTGCTGCATAATACTCCATTGTGTGTATGTGCCAAAGTTTGCTAATCCACTCGTCTATCGATGGAAACTTAGGCTGTTTCCAAGTCTTTACTATTGTGAATTGTGCCGCAATAAACATTGGAGCGCATATGACTGGTCGTGTTTTATTTGCTGCTTCAACCGGGTATAGGCCCAGTAGAGGGATGGCTGGGTCATAAGGTAGATCAATTTCCATTTTCTTTAGGTATCGCCAGATTGCTTTCCACAGTGTCTGTACAAATCTGCACGACCACCAGCAGTGGAGGAGGGTTCCTATTTCACCACAGCCCCTCCAACACTTGTTGCTCTCTGATTTACTGATCTGGGCTAGCCTCAGGGGTGTTAGGTGGTATCTCATGGTTGTTTTGATTTGCATTTCTCTTATGGCAAGGGACTTCGAGCACTTTCTCATATATTTATTGGCCATATTGATCTCCTCTCTAGTGAAAGTTCTTCTCATTTCTTTTGCCCACTTCCTTAGGGGGTTAACTGTTTTCCTCTTTTTGCAGGTCATGATGGTGTTGTAGATTTTAATAATGAGCCCTTTGTCTGACGTGTCATTACTAAAAATCTTCTCCCAGTCTGTGGGTTGCTTTGTCACCCTCTTGGCAAAGTCTTTCGAGGTGCACAGGTGTTTTATTCTTATTAGATCCCATTTGTCGATTTCCAGATCACCTGTGTGTGTCCCCTTCCCTGTTGCAGTGAGCCTATGTGCTCCCTGGGCCAGTGCTCTGAGATTAGTCCCGATTCCCTCCTTAATGGTCCTGATGGTTTGGGGTTTGACTTCTAGATCTGTGATCCACCTTGAGTGTATTCTTGTGCATGGGGTGAGGTAGACGTCTTGTTTCAACTTTATACATGTGGATATCCATTGTTTCCAGCACCACTTATTAAAGAGGGCATCTGCTTCCCACTTGACGTTTTTGGGACCCTTGTCGAAGATCAGTTGTCTATATGCTGATGATTTTACTCCTGGGTTTTCTATTCTTTTCCACTGGTCTGAGTGTCTATCATTGTGCCAGTACCATGCTGTTTTGACCACTGTAACTGTGTAGTAGGCATTAAAATCAGGTAGGGCGAGTCCTCCAATTGTGTCCTTCTTCTTGAGGAGTTCTCTGCTAATTCTGGGTTTCTTCCCTCTCCATATGAAGTTGGTGGTCAGTTTTTCCAATTCTTTGAAGAAGGTTGATGGTAATTGGATTGGTATAGCATTGAACTTGTAGAGTGCTTTAGGAAGAACTGTCATCTTTACTATGTTCAGCCTACCTAACCATGAGCAGGGGAGCTTCATCCATTTGTGAAGGTTACTTTTGGTTTCCTGTAATAGGGTTTTATAATTATGCTTATATAGGTCTTTAGTATTTTTTGTTAAGTATATTCCTAGGTATTTCAGTTTGTTCTTGGCTACTGTGAAGGGTACTTCCCTCTTAATCGCCTCTTCCATGGCCCTGTCCGATGTGTATAGAAACCCTACCGACTTCTGTTTATTGATCTTGTATCCTGCTACTCTTCCGTATTCCTCTATTGCTGTAAGTATTCCAACTGTGGAGTTTTGGGGGTCTTCAATGTATAGGATCATGTCATCTGCAAATAACGATAGTTTCACCTCCTCCTCTCCCAACTGGATCCCTTTGATATCCTTCCGCTGTCTTATGTTGTTAGCCAGAACCTCCAAAACGATATTGAATAGAAGAGGGGACAGGGGGCATCCTTGTCTTGTACCCTTTTTCAGTGGTATTGTTCTTGTCTTTTCTCCATTGACTATGATGTTGGCTGTTGGTCTTTCATAGATAGCTTGTATGAGCTTGAGGAACTTACCTTCCAATCCTATCTTCATGAGTGTTTTGATTAGGAATGGATGCTGGATGTTGTCAAATGCTTTTTCTGCATCTATGGATATTATCATATGGTTTTTATCCTTTTTCTTCTCGATGTGGTGTATGATATTGATGGATTTTCGGATGTTAAACCATCCCTGCATCGCTGGGATGAATCCTACTTGGTCGTGGTGAATGATATGTTTGATGTTCCTTTGTATTCTATTGGCCAATATTTTGTTAAGGATTTTTGCATCTATGTTCATTAGAGATATTGGTCTATAATTCTCTACACTTGTGTGGTCTTTTCCCTGTTTGGGTATCAAAGTAATGCTGGCTTCGTAAAATGAGTTTGGGAGGTTGCCGTTCTTTTCTATGTTATGGAATACTTTGTGGAGGATCGGTGTCAGCTCTTCCCTGAATGTTTGGTAAAATTCTGCTGTGTAGCCATCTGGCCCTGGGGCCTTTTTCCTTGGTAGGTTTTTGATGACACTCTCTATTTCTTCCTTCGCTATGGGTTTGTTGAGGTTCTTGATCTCTGTCTCAGATAATCTAGGGATAGATTATTTTTCTAAATATTTATCCATGTCTTCCAGGTTTCTGAATTCATTAGAATACAAACCTTCATAGTACTTTGTGATTATCCTTTTTATCTCATTGGGGTCTGTTGTTATTGCCCCCGATTCATCCCTCATCCTGGCTATTGATGATTGTTCCTTTCTATCTTTGGTAAGCTTTGCCAGGGGAGTGTCAATTTTATTAATTCGTTCATAAAACCAGCTTCTAGTTGCGTTAATCCTTTGCATTGTTCTTTTGTCTTCCCACTGGTTTAACTCCGCCCTGATTTTTATTATTTCTTTTCTCTTGCTATTGGAGGGGTAGTTCTTTTGACTCTGTTCTAGTTGTTGGAGGTTTTGTGTTAACATATCTGTCATACGCCTTTCTTCTTTTTTCATGTATGCATTCAGTGATATCAAGCTACCTCTGATAACTGCCTTTGCAGTGTCCCATAAGTTTTGATATGTTGTATGCTCGTTCTCATTAGTTTCTAGAAATTTCCTGATATCCTCTCTGATCTGGACCTTAACCCATTCATGTCGCAGGAGATCGTTGTTTATTCTCCAATTGGTGGCCCTTGTTTTTCTGGGTGCCCTTCTATTAATCTCCAGCTTTATGGCATGGTGGTCTGAGAAAGACGTCTGGATAAAATCTATGTGTTTGAATTCACTCAGGCTGGCCTTGTGCCCCAGCATGTGATCTATTCTTGAGAAAGATCCGTGTGGATTGGAGAAGAATGTGAAACCTTTTGCTTTTGGATGAAAGGCTCTATAGATGTCTATCAGGCCCTGTTGCCTAATTACATTGTTTAGCTCTCTGGCCTCTTTGCTGAGCTTCTTTCCCTGTGACCTGTCTTTCTCTGATAGTGGAGTGTTGAAGTCCCCCACTATTATTGTTGTTTCCGTGATTTCTTCTGTCATTTTTTTAATAGTTTGTTTGACGAAATTTGCCGCACCATTATTAGGTGCGTAAATATTCAGTATGCTTATTGCTTCCTGGTTTACTGAGCCTTTGAGCATTATGTAATGTCCCTCTTTGTCTCTTTTTATGGTTTGGATCTTGAGATCCATTTTGTCGGAGATTCAGATAGCCACTCCTGCCTTCTTGGAGTTACCATTTGCTTGGTAAACTTTCTGCCAGCCCTTTATTCTCAGCATATGCTTGTCTGCTTGCTTAAGGTGTGTCTCTTGCAGGCAGCAGATTGATGGGTTATGTTTTCTAATCCAATCCTCCAGCCTCTTTCTTTTAACATATGAATTGAGCCCATTTGTATTCAAAGTGATTATTACAATCTCTGGCTTCATGGTTGCCATATTCTGTTTTGTGTTTTGGGTCTTTGCCTATCTTCCTTCATATCAGTGTACTGCGTTTGAGTGGAGGGTTTCTATCCTGTCCTCTTTTCCATCCGAGACCGTGTTGTCCTGGTACGTGTTGCTGGCATGTTGGCTTCTAGATGGAGATGGGCTATATGGTGGTCTCCTGGTGGTTCTAGTTGGAGCTTGATCTTCTGGCCATAGTGAGTCAGCCAGTATGTTCTGCAGGGTCGGGTGACTTGCAGTATATTTTTTGAGTTCTTCCTTGTCCTGGAAGACCCTTATCTTACCCTCTATCTTAATGGATAACTTGGCAGGGTATAGGATTCTGGGGGAGGCATTTTCATCTTTCAGTTTTTGGAAGATGCTGCTCCATTCTCTCCTCCTCTTCATGGTTTCAGCTGATAAGTCTGAGCATAACCTTACCTGCGCTCCTTTGTATGTGACTGTCTTCCTTTCTCTTGATGCTCGTAGAATTTTCTCTTTTTCCTCTAAGTTGGATAATTTTACAATTATATGCCTTGGCGTGTTCTTCTTGGTGTTTAGCTTAGCCGGCGTCCTCTCTGCTTCCTGTATGAGAGTCGGATTCTCCTTTGTTAGGTTGGGGAAATTTTCTTCCAGGAATTCCTTTGCTATCTTGGCGGTCGATTTGTGTGTTATGTTGTGTTCCGGTAGACCGATTATTCGAATATTATTCCTCTTCATAGCATCTGTCATTGATCTCAGGCTGTCTTCTGTTTCTTTAATTTTCCTATCTGATTGTTTTTCTCTCTTGCTTCGTTTGGTTTGAGCGTCCTCGAGTTCACTGATACGGTTCTCAGCCTCCTCAAGCCTAGATATAGCTTCTGTGACCTTTTGTGTGGCCTCTGCTACCTCCTCTGTTAGTTTCTGCAGTTCCTTTTGGTGGATAGTATTCATCCCCTCTATTGTGGACTTCATCCCCTCAATTGTGCATTTCATCCCTTCTATCGTTGCATCCTTATTTTGGTTTGCTTCTCTTAGCTCCTGTATTACTGCAAGCAGAGTTCTGAAGATTTCCTTTTGTGGCTGATCTATATCTGTTTTTTCTATGAGTGACGTTAGGTATGTTAAAGTGCCTCGTTTTTCTGATTTTTTTGTTGGGAGTGATGTGGTCTGTTGATTTTTCCTTGATCCTTTAATAGGCCCCATGCTTCTGGGAGACAGGAGTAACCTTATTGTGTGGAGGCTCAGGCCACTGTGCCGTCTCCTGGGGTGGCTGGGGCGGGCTGCGGCAGGCTTAGGGCTGGCACTGGGGACCCAACAGGGCCCCAGGTGGTGAGAGCTGGCTGGAGCTCACTGACGGCTCCTCAGGGACTGCAAAGCCGAGACCCAGGCTCCACTGCAGGTGGAGTGTTTGATCTGCCCGGGCTGTGAGCGGGCGCGGGGAGGCCCCTTGGATAGCTGCGCAGGCAGCTGCGGGACACTGCAGGGAACAATGGTGTTCGCTCTCCGCCCTTTTGGCGCGAAACCACAGGGGGTAATGGCGCCGGCAAAGGAGGCTTGGCGCGAAACCGCAGGGGGCAATGGCACCCTTCCTCTGCTCAGGCTCAGAGTCGCGGCCGCCGGGGTCCCCGCAGCACCCTGGGGAGGGCACCTACTCTTGTGCCTTGCGCATGGAGGGGCCCTTGGTGGGCAGACTCAGCAGCGCGGGGCGCGGCGCTCCGCGGAAGCTCAGGGTCCGGGACAGGCGCGGGTTGGGCTATGGCTCCTGTTGGCGGGAGGTGCTCAGCGCAGGGTCCCCGCCAGGAGTGGAGCTGGCGCTAGGCTGCCAGGGGCTGGTGGGGGCGGGCGGGGGTGGGAGGCCGGCGCACGGAGGGCAGGTGGAGACGTCTGCGGCAGCGGTGCGGGTGGATGGTCCCCCGTGGGGGTCGCCAGACAACCCGCGGGTCCGCTCCCCTGAGCTTGGATGAATGGAGGGAGGGACGTGGGCCCGAGGGCAGATCGCTGCCCTGCGGGGATAGGGGAACTGTGGGAGAGGAAAGCTTCTCTCCCAGTGGAGATCCGCCAGTGGGGAGTGGGGAGTGGGCCGCTGGAGTAGGCAGGGCAGGCAAGCGGCTCTGGGCTGGCGTCCGGTTTGGGGATGGACCCTAAGCCGGTCGCCAGTGAGCTCACGGCAGCTTAGTGGCCAGAGACGTCCCACGAGTCAGGTCCTCTTTCACCTAGACCCCTGCTAGGACTGGGGTGCTGTCCCAGGGGGATATTTCACTCACCAGACTCTTACTATTCAGCTACCTGGTCGCCAATCCCGCTTTGTTTGGAGGAGCTCTCAGAGTATGCGGGTGTCCCTGTCGGCCATCTTCCTCTCTCCACTTGTAGGCTGGTTTTTATGTGAGGAGAGGAAATAAGAAAATTTTATGCCTATTAAAATAACATTTTGGTACACATTATTTTAAATGAGTAAAAAAATAGAAGTTCATGGAAGATATAGCTGACTATTTATGAAAACACACTCATTACATGTATAGTAATATTGAGGATGATACAGTAAAATGAGTAAGACTTACCCCACACCCACCACAGTGAATCAGTGAAAAATCACTATACCTCATCACAGACACAGAGGAATGGCCCCCTTGAATGATCTGTATTATTCCATGAGAAGCTGATTGTGTCAGATCTCATCTATGAAGTGAGAGAAATTATAGGGTTCGTGTATAAATGGATACATCTGTACCCGTCATGACCAGCTGTCAACCCACATCATGAGATACACCCACCACTAGCCATCAGGATTCCAGACCACATTTGAGATGAGCAGCGGAGCTATCCTGGTGTGTGGCTCTGTCAAGTTCTCGAGGTTATCTCTTATTTATACCTGATGTAGACCAGAACTGCATTCATGAATGTGAATTATGAGCATGTATAAGTGCCCTATAGAGTTGAAAGCTGAAACCATCACCCCGATACAGCAATAAGCAAGGACATTGCCATATAGGGTGCTCTTGAACCACTGATACCGAAGTGCACTCATCAAGGAGTGACTATGGAGCTTTATTTTCCTATTGGCAGTCATCCTGGGTAAGATAAGACAGAGATGAGGCTGGAGAAAACACTGTGGCAGCTCCAGAGCCCTCACCTTCTGGTTTACCTCCTCACAGGTGTTATGCCCAGATGCAGTTAGTGCAATCTGAGGCAGAGGTGCAGAAGCCAGGAGAGTAGGTGAAGGTGTCCTACAGGACTTCCGGATACACCTTCTCCAGCTATGGTACGAATTGGGTGTGACAAGTACCAGGAAAAGGCCTTTAGTGGAAGGACTGGATCAGTACCCACGCTGGGAAGTCAACATACGCTCCGGGCTTCACACAAGGCAGGAAGACATCTCCTGGGATGCGTCATTCAGCACAGTTTATCTACAGACTGGCAGCCTGAACTCGAGGACACTGCCACCTCTTCCTGTGTGAGACACACGCTGTAGAAATCCACATCCCGAGAGCGTCAGGACACCTGAGGGCAGGGCAGCTGTACTCGCTGAGGCAGTGACTCAGAATATTTAGTTGAATCTTCTCTTTATTTACCTCCTATGAACTTAGAGATGAGAAACAAAGACAATTACTTTCTGTGAAATTATCATTATAATACCGTGAAATTAAATCAGCCCCTCAAGGGGGGAGGTTAAAAATACCTTGGTATGTAGCCTTTCCTTATCTCTCTGTGTAAACACTTACATCTCGGTACTGACAACTATGCCGACTCCATGAAGGTTCGAATTACCACCTCCAGACACAATGAAAAAAACACAGTTTATTGGCAGAGAGAAGGTGAGAAAATGGAAGCCAAGACCATCTAGTACCCAGTGAGAAAAGAGGAAGAGGGAGTCAGTGTGATCCCAGACACAAACTTCCTGCTGGGAGAGACCTGGGCTGCAGGGGGGATTCAGAACCCACATATCACAGGTCACACCCCAGGGGCAGGTGCCCATGCATGGTTTCAGGGCTGGTTTCTTCTTGTGATCTGGGGATGCTTCTCCATCGCACTGTTTCCCCCAAGGAATTTATCTATTTTTTTATGACAAAGGAATGCAAGATTATTGTATAAGAAATATTTAAAATCAGACTATTGCAGGTACGATGTATAATAATGGAATTGAAATCTCAACGGCAGAAAGTGGGAAGGAGCAGATAAAATATAATTTTTATTTCTTAGTGTTATACCTCACTTATTTGTATATTAGTGTTTACAGCAAATGCATATTTCAAGTACTGTTTGATAATAGTTGAATTGGTTGGATTTCCTTGAAGGCGGACATGATCTTATCACAAACAGTACTGTATTTCATGATGTGTTTAGCAAGATCCTTCCTGCCAATGAATGCCATCTCCTTCTCTTCATTGTGTTGTTCTTTGCGTAGTAAATCTTATGGTTTCCTGATCAACTTGCAATACCATTTAAGTCCTTTTAAGCTCACTAATGCCTAGAATACCAACTAAGTATCCCATTTCATCTTTTGCCCCTTCCAATCTTCCTAAATTTATAGTATGCAAATTATCAATTTTGATCATTAGAAGACTTTTGCGGCTCTTTCTCTTTACCTTGAGTCATGCCCCAGCAGCAAAGGAAGATCCTGACAGCTCCACTCCCAAAGCCTTTACCCAAATTACATCCTCATGGCTGAATCCCCTCCAAGAAACCAGCTCTACTTCAGTCACATTTTGAGTGCCCTCGAACATGAGGGGTCCATCCTCTAACAGTAGTTTCAACAATTTCCTAATTCCTTTTCTTATGCTGTCAGTATTTAACAATGCTTCAAAAGTATGCATAAGATTTTCAAAGCTTCTTCCACTGAAGAAGGTAGTGGGGTCCTTCTGCATTGTCTAGTCTTAGTCTGGAAGCTTTGATGAAATCTGTTCATTTTGGGTGATCCTGCTGGCATTTGATATAACAGTGACATATCTTCCAGCATCACAGCAACACACAAGCCACCACAGTATGATGAACTAACAGACAGGTGGTGAGAATATAACATTATTCCTTCAAAATACACCATACAAATTCTGGCTAATATTTTAATTACAACAAATAAATAATTGCCGAACTCCACCAAATAGTGGAGTAATTCAATTCAATATTTTCAATTTTGGTCTTAACATTTAAATAAAAAGCCATGAGGACATCAAGAATTTAAGTCATGAGAACAACAAGAATTTAATAAGTAAACAAACAAATAAATGGGTCTAGAAAACTAGAATCAATGACCAATATATAGCATACTCAACCAAAAACAAAACATATTGCTCCCGTTAGGCTGGGATTTATTTCAGAAATAAAGTGAAGCATGAAACGAATAGAAACACATAGATATTTAATAGAAATACAGATAGATGAGAGATACAAGATATGGACAGGCTATATAGAGAAAATTGACAGCTAAATCAATAGTTCAGCAGATTGATGGACCAATTAATAGATTTATGATAGATAGATAGATAAATAGATAGAAAGATAGCAGAGATAGGAATATGTGTAGATGGATGACAGAGAGAAAGAGAAACTCGTTCAACAGACACCAGTGTCATTGTGCATTCAGGTTCAGGGGTTTGGGCTGAGTCCAGACAGATGGTGTTCACAGAACACTCTTGTCTATACTGAGATAAATTGAAGACTAAATGCACAAACTACTACATGCAGTGTGTCATAAGGAGGAAGGATGTTATAAAACAATGACTCACTCTTCAAGAGATTGTCTCAAGTACCTGGGTCCCCACAACAGGAACATATCAGTTATTTGATGTGTGTGGTGATGCAGATAAAAGTAGGTCAGGGAAGCTATGTGAGACCAGAGTGTAAGCACCACGAAGGGAAGGTTGGGATGTATTGCATAGGGTCTCGGGACAAACAGCACATGACCCAGTTCAAGACTCAGTGCATGGGGAGCAAGATACAGGTTTCCTTCCTGAATTTGGGGCCTCCCTATTCAATTTTCCCCTGTGTCATGGTTTTTATTCCTCTTCCTGTCTCT
This sequence comes from Tenrec ecaudatus, assembly GCF_050624435.1. NCBI lineage: Eukaryota > Metazoa > Chordata > Mammalia > Afrosoricida > Tenrecidae > Tenrec > Tenrec ecaudatus. Next base: position 235,024 of record NW_027459684.1, on the reverse strand, counting down.
GAGAACCAAGATTTAGATGTTTTTAGCATAACCGTCAACTCCAGAGAACAGAGGGAGGAGAATGAAGCATGGAATTAGGACATCTTCTCTGGGTCCTTGCTCTTTTCTTGGGAGACCCCGAGTGCACAAACCTGAGGTGCTTTCTCCCCATCAGAGGAGAACTGAAGGGAAACGTTTTAATATTATTTTTTATTTTTATCTTTACACTTGCTTGTGGATTGTGGGAAGATTTACCAAGATTAATGCTCATTCAACTATTCATACACTCTTGTTTCATTTCATTGACTGTAATACACACAAACTCCTGTTACAATTACCTTTGCTTTCCAAATATTCTGAATGTTCCCCTGGATAAATGTTGCCCTTTTAATCACAGAACTTAGATTATTTTAAGGTAATTGTATCTACCCAGGATTATTGCTCCCAGGTAGGCTTGTCAATTATTTGACTGGAAGTTTTTCCAAGGGGTGAGTTCAGTCCCACACCTGAAGCGATGCTGGAAGCCATGGTCTCAGGACTTCCACAAATCGACCCAACAAGGAAGCCTAGTCTTTGTATTATTCTTTTGTGTGTGTGTGTATTGTTTCACTTTTTGTCCCACTCTACCCAAGACCTTCTAACGCTATCTTTTCCAAAGAAGTGGGTACTGATAGCAAGGCACCACCTATTTCTTCTGGTCATAGAGATCAGGAGACTCCTATCCATGATTCATTACAACATTGGACGAATGGTTTCGTTGTGTCTTCAAGGATCATCACTCTGGAAAGGGTGAAACAATTAGCTGCACCTAGTGTGGTTTAAAGTCCCCAGTCACTACTCTCAAAGCCCAGATGTAGGACATTGTCTTTGTGCGCCGTTATCTCAGCGGGTCTTGTGTCCCTGAGCCCCAAGGCCTCCTCCTGAGAGAGAGAAAAGTTAACAAACTGATGGTTTTCTTTAGTTTAGATCACAGTAGGTCAGAGAAATGTTTAGACAGATTATGAAATTTATGAGATTGTGAAACTGATGAAGGTGAGATATTCTCCATGTTGGATTTTTAACTTCTCTAACAAACAGCTACCCTGTCAGAGAGACGGTGACAAGGGCCAGATTGACCATGAGTATTCAGAGTGACACACTCATCTTTGACTTTAATCTGCACAGATTTGTCTGACACTCCGAGTAAAGCTGACATTCCCTGAGATTTGTTTCCTCTTCTCAGGCAGCAGGAAGTACAGGAGAGACCTGGGCGCTAGGACACACCTGAGAGTCTATTGAGAGTCTATTTAGAAGGGGTCATTCAGTTGATGAGATTCTTCAAAGTCTTCACTAAGGAGACAGAGGTACCTTCCATCATGGACATCATTCCCCACAGACAGTAAGGAGGGACCCAGGCTCCTTGGGCTGCAGATTCACACTGGGTTTGAAACCACTCTCGCCTGAGTGTGAATGAGAGATGCACTAAGTGGAGTCACAGTTCAAAGCTCTCTGTGTGTGAGGTTCTAGTGCTAGTGCCAGTCTTGTCTCCCCGCCCCCGCTCTCTCTCTCTCTCTCTCTCTCTCTCTCTGCATGTGTGTGTTGCAGGATGTTACTAGGATTAAGTTCTGTCCCTCCCAGGAGTCCCAAGACCTGGGTATCCAGGGTTATAGGGCTGGAGGAGTCTGACACGTAGGGCAGGGCAGAAATATGCAAAGTGGAAGACATCCATTTTAGACCCACAGGCCACCTCCACAGGGGAAGGTTTCTCATCACCCAGCTGGTGAACTCAGTGTGATTCCTTTGCATCCTCCTTGCAAGATGGGGTCTTCCACCCTAGATCTCCTCATTGCTCTTCTCCCAGGTCAGGATCACCACAGGTTTGAGATGAATGGAGGATGTGTGTGCAGAGGGAGTCTCTCATCTCTCAATCCTATCTCCACAAGTGTCTGTGCTCAGGTGCAGCTGGTGCAGTCTGGGACAGAGGTGAAGAGACCTGGGGAGTCTTTGAGGATCTCCTGTAAGACATCTGGGTACAGCTTTAATAGAAACTGGATTGGCTGAATTAAGCAGACACCTGGAAAGGGCTTGGAATGGATAGGGATAATTTATCCTAGTGATGCTGATATCAGGTACAACCCATCCTTCCAAGGAAAAGTCACCATCTCCACAGAAAACTCCATCAGCACCATGTACCTGCAGTGGAGCAGCCTGAAGGACTCAGACACGGCCATGTATTACTGTGCAAGAGACACAGTGAGAGAAACTCCTTCCTGAGAGGGGCAGAAACCCTCAGCCTGATGCAGCTGCAGAGCAGGAGTCTCAGAGCATCTCTCAACTCAGCACCAGAGAACAGAGTGTCTGCTGTCTCCCAGTTCGTGAAACCAATAACACAGGCCACTGGCACGACAGGGCGACATCTCCCCACATGGGAGCACTGATGTATCATACCAGTAAGAGTTTCTCTGGAGTGGCCCACTGTGTAACTTCTGATTAACCGCAGCACTATACAGCATATGACGTAAGGTTTCTTCATGAAATTCTCAGAGTTCAGCCCTTGATGCTCTTGAAGATTGAGCAGGTGCGTTGTCATATAGGAAAAAAAAATCAGCTCAAATGTCCTGGCCTTTTCCTCATTAAGGCCATTCCCAATGTTACTAGAATTTCTTCCTAAGAAGTAGCCATGATCTTTGCTTGCTTTCTAACTTGATTCAGTTGCCTGCATTCAACTTGATTCAAGAAACAGCTTTATAGAAACTTCCTGGGGGAGCAGTGGTGCTGTGGCATTAACAAACTGCTCATGGATCCCAGACCTGATACCAGTTAGTTACTGGTATGAAGAAGAATATGGCATCAGGCCTGGAAAAAGGCTTATGACTTATGGCTTATGAACAACCTGTGATATGAAGATAACACAATCTTGCTTGCTGAAAGTGAGGACTTGAAACACTTGCTGATGATGATCAAGGATTGCAGAGGTCATTATGTATTAGGATTCAATGTAAAGAAGACCAAACGATGCTGGCCAGATTCCAATTTTGTTGTTGTTTATGATTACTGTTTATTTTGAACTGACTTTGAAAAGTCAGCATACTTCATGAAGACTCCAGACACCCGCCTTCCTTCCAGCTCCTCTCACAACAAGCTGCCAGGAAGAGAATTCACTCTCTCTCCCAATAGCTCAAGTCAAAGCAAAACAAAAAAAGTGTTACATGACTCAGTCTTTATAAGTGGCCTTGATATTGCCTTGTCTGTTTGAACCAAGTGAAATAAAGCTCAAAGGATTGAAAATTTCTTTTATGTTGCAGGATCCTTCTGCATTTAAACTCTGAAAATTGTCTTTCATTGTGGGACCTTGTGATTCTTTACAATTATTATTGTCCATTCCTAGATTGTTTTCTTCCTTCAATAAAGTCTTTGATATTTACTGAAAGTTCTTGCTTGTCTTTGAAAGGAAGAATAGAAAAGTAAATGTAATATGTACATTTCATGACCATCGATGTCTACCAATCACTATCAAGTTCCAAAAAAGAAATAAAACAAACAATAAATATTAATAAACTTACTATTTATTTGAGCAAAATGTAGTACACACCAAGGGATTGAAAAAGTTATCTTCAATAACTAATTTTTGTTCCAAGATTATATTTGTTGTGATTATAATAACTAAGGAGAATCTTACTACAGTGTAAGAACAATTAAGAACATTGGACATTCTGTTTGAGGCCATACCCCAACATGCTTAACTTTGTGTGGCAATGTAAACTCCACAGCTTGACCAAGGAACCTCCCCTTAGGATATGAGATGGTGCCACAGCATGTTGGAACACCCCAGTTACTTGTTTGTTTCCTTGGCTAAATCTGTAAACCACTCCCACCTTTTTTTCCCCAGGAGCTTTCCTTCAGGAATGTTCTGGTTTAGTTCTTGCCTGATTCAAGTAAAGCAGACCCTTTCACTTTCATGCTGCTCCTGTCTTTTTTCTCAGCTAGAGTGGTGTCGCTAACTTGTTTCACACTTCGTTTGGCTGAGTGTGTTTTTCAATGTGAAAATATACTCTGTCTTATAGATTCGAAATCACCTTAATGACAGTGAGGTTGGGATTGGTGTTATCACAAAGAAGATGATGGGGGTCAGACTTTCTCTTCTCAGTTTCTGAGAAGAATTGGATTGTCTCTACTTCATTCTTGGGGCTTCCAAAATGCAGAACATCTCATCAATTTCCAGGTAAAATCTCAAACCTAGTGGAAAACATTACGTCATGGACAGGGTCCTCTAGGATCCACAAACCTTGTCCGTAGTCATGAATTACCTGTGGAGATTCTTCTGCCAAGTGGTTACTTCTTTCTGATAGTTTCCAGATTCCCAAAATGGGTTGACATAATAAGGTTTCCATTACTTGTCATCAGTAATTATTTTCCCTCTTCCTAGTTGTCCAAGATTTGGGCCTAGGATTGATGAATCCCTCAGATTCTCAACGTAAACTTTGCTATCTCTGGTGACTGCTGAATGCCAGAGCTGGAGCTGCCAAAACCTGCAGAAGAGGTTGGAGTAGTTGTGAGCAATATATTCTAGTAGCAGAAAACAGCCTCCCATCCCTATGGAACTGGTACTCGAACTCCAGAAGAATACCCACAAATCAGTTATCTTGCATCTGAGCTCAATCACACTGAGGGCACAGCTGTCCACTCATGTGGGAGAGAATCAGAGAGAAAACTCAGGTTAGCAGGGCAGGCGTAGGTGGGTAGAAACTAATAAATATTAAAAACTCACCTAACAACACAGAAGGCGCACAGCAAATAACCCAATTAAACAAAAACAGAGAAGACGAATTAAAGTGATAAATACCCAGTTTTAATGCTCATGATAAAAGAAAGGCGGCTGGAATCTCCCAGATCAGAAATCAGAGAAGAGACACCATTCCACAGATTTTATGGACAGTGAAAGGAGAAAAAGAATCTAATAATGTCCCCACATAAGAAACGGATCATAGAGCTGCTCACTGTCATCATGCCTATCCAGCGGTTGAGGGGAACGAGAGGGGATGCACTGTGACCTCTCAGATGGCAAAGGCTGTTGTGTCTGCCATATAAAGCTTATAACTTGAAAGTTACTTTCTTAAAAAATTTAATAATGTGCAACAAAGAAATACTTGGTACAGAACCTGTTTAAGAGCTCTATTTTCCTGAGAATGCTTGTGTTTCTCTGAGTCTGAGGGAGAAGAGTTGCCCATAATCTCTACACAATCGCTTCTAAATATCAGGGAAGATGCAAATGCAGCTCTCTGCCTGCTGATAAACCAGCCACAGCCCCTGATGTTTGAGATCTCAGAGGACATTCCAGTTTCCGGGTCTCTGCTGTTACCATTTCGTGACAGGAGCTTGTCCAGAGGACACATCATGAATTTTGCAGCAACACTGGCTTTCATTTTGGCTATTTCACATGGTAATTGTGGTGTACCGTACTGTGTGTGTGTGTGTGTGTGTGTGTGTGTGTGTGATGGTGAGTGATTTAGTTTGTATGTGGGTCTGTTTGCAGGTGGTCAGTGTGAGGTGCAGCTGGTGGAGTCTGGGGGCGATATGAGAAAGCCTGGGAGGTCTCTGAAAATCTCCTGTGTAACCTCTGGATTCAACATCAAAAAGGATGGCATGAATTGGGTCCGCCAGGCTCAAGGAAAGGGCCTGCAGTGGGTTCTCGGGTATTAATAGTGGTGGAAGGGTCAATGTACCATCTCCAGAGACAACTCCAAGAACACACTCTATCTTCAAATGGACAGCCTGAAAGCTGAGGACACGTCCATGTATTACTGTGCAAGAGACACCCAATGGGCGCAAATCAGTGAGAGGCCATACACAAATTTTCCCTGCACAGAGGACAGTGGTCTCCAGGGGGCGCCCAGGACCCACAGAGCACAGGACTCAGACCCAGGAGCAGGTGCAGCTGGAGCTTCAAGGCTGGTTTCCTGTGGGGATCTGCGGATTCTGCTAAATCTGTTTCCCTAGGGAATCTCTCTCTAATTTAAGAATATTAGTTCTGTGCCTACTTCTGGTATCTGTGAATTCAAATAGTATATTGTAATGGGAGAATATAGTCTGTCTTACAGCAACAAACAGTCTGTCCCTTAAGGGCAGGAAATGACTCTGTCAGGTGTCCCTGCATCAGAGTTCTCATGACGCTCAGATAAATACTTTCCAATCAGACTCAGGGGAAATGGGAGACTGGGAAAAGGTCACTATTAAGTGCCAACATTATTGACTGAAAATTTCACAGTATATTCTTCCATCACTTTGTAAGGTTTCATGACAATCACTTATTCAAATTATAGAAACGTTGATACATGCACACAATAGAATGCTATACATGCCAAAAAAGTACCAGAGAGACCACAAAGCACATTAGGACATAGACATGAGTGTAACTAGACAATTACACACGCACACAAAACAATGAAGCAAAAACAAAACAAAAAACACCTACAAAGGAGGCTCCACTCAAATTTGGGCATGTTGTCATATAGCAGGAATTGGGAAATGGCAAGGGCTTCTGACATTCAGCAGCGTCCCAGCGTTACTTCAGTTTCATAGAGTCTCCTGTGATGGTGTTCTCAAAGGAACCAAATTACTGTGTTGAACTTAAAGCTTAAAATCTCCAACGTGGGAGGCACAGCTGATTGCTATTCTAAATTCATGAGTTTCAAGGTATGATCACATGATTTCAAATGGTAAAACCAAGATCAGAGGAGGGAATGGAATTAGAGGTTCAATTCAGGACTATCATTGTTGAGGTTCTCTACTTTCTGGACGCCAAGGTCTTCCAGCCTCTACTGATGTGCTGTTGATTTTCTTTCTCTCTTGGCATTGGTCTGACAAGGGAGAAAACAACTCTGCACTTACCTTTTTAGCACCCTCAGGTGGATTCCAGCACTCTTGTGTTTGATGAGTGTAAGTTTTGTCTGGAGCTCCGCTAAAGCTAGAGGTAATTAACTGAAGTTCTGTCATTCTTAGGGAAACATTGTGAACCTAGGTCTGAGGTGTGGCCTTACAAACATCCACGTTTCTCCCTCAGGGGCAATATGGGTCCAGGAGAAATTTCTGCTCTCTTTCCAGGATCGACCTTCTTCTGTTTTTACCTCATCTGTTTCCCCCACAGTTGCTATAGTTTACCACATGAGACCATAACTTCCTGTTTTGGAGTCTTTAACTTCTACATCTTGGTATTTGTATATTATAGATGAGAGGGCCTATATTCTGGGGGGTGGGGGGGAATCATATGGTGTCCTCTGTTTCTATTGGTTTCTTGTGTGACTTAACACTACAGTTAAATGTGATAATAATAAATCATATTTTCCCACAGATTTAGTTGCCAGCTACTTCCTCCAGGACACTATTTCTGCTGTCAGCTACTTTCATAGTAAATTACACACACAATGACACGTTATTCTGCTGATGAAAACCAGACTAGCAAAGGTATTCAACTCTAGGAGAGAGGACACACCCCATAGGATGTCCAGTTCTCCCCATTTACTGGAAAGCTAAGATTATACATAAGTCACAGTGGAATTTTTGCTGACCTAAGATGCCCTTGTGGCAATATTAAAAGTGAACAGAAAAGGTGTTGAACAAGAGAGTGAAACCATGTGTGATGGTTTTCCTGATCAGGATGTCTTTGTGTTTGCATGGTCCAATGCAGCTGGTGGCTCTGGGAGACTTGAGGCAGACTAGAGCCCTTCTGAGATTCTGCAGTCCAACCTGTGGACCCCTCCCCAGCAGTGATGGCATGGATGTCATCAGCCAATTCCATGAAGGGCCTGAAGTGAGTAATAGTTATTCCATATCCTACCTACACACTGTGAATTCCTGATTGACAGTCACCAGAGAAAAGCCAAGAACATTTTTTATCTTCAAATGGACAGCCTCAATCTAGTTCAGTAATGGAGACACGGAATAGGGAATGTGTAAGAATCTGTACACAAACCTCCCTAAAGGGAGGTATGGACTTCAGGGATTGCTCAGGACTCTGATTCACAGGACTCAGTCTGGCAGACAGTGTGGAGGGGAGTTAAGAACTGGCTTCCTCTCCATCTTACAGCTTCCATTGGAGATTTTCACGATGTCAGGGTTTGTATCAACTGCTCAATTATAAATTTTGCATTGTAAGGTGAGGAAACTGGCTCCCATTTCTAAAGTGCAGAAGGACACAAATGGAGTCAGATACACACAGAGGGGACAAGGCAAAGATGAGGGATCTCTCAGCTATGATGCAAATCTGTGTCCAGTAAGGGTTTTGAGAGGAAAGGGTGGCTGGGATTTCCATAAAGTCAGCACAGTCCAGCATGAACTAGCAATCACATCACAATGTCCTCAAGCCATAGTTGTGCATCGGAGCTGTCCTGTGTATCTCAAAACCTGGCTTGTCTTAATGCCCTGGACATCCTCAGACACTGGCTGGGAATCAGGACTAAACAAGTGATGGTTTTCGGAGGACACATTTGAGGGCCTGGAGCATTGTGCTACCTTGTGCAGAGTAAGGAGAGGTGCTTCACTTGAGCAAACATCTTGTCCACTGTTTGCCTTGCGTTTTGATTGCAAATTGTCCCCACCCCTCACAAACATTTAAAAATCCACGTGTCAGAATTTTATAGGTGCATATTAAATAGTTTTATTTAATTGTAATACAAGCATCTTTAGCCTACAGTTGTACTTTCCCAAGGGACCCACAGCCCTGTCAGAAGAGAACTGATAGCCTTCAGTGCCCAAGGCTGGGATTTTAACCTACTGCCTGAAGAATGATTTGCATAGGAGGAAGCCCTGTGCTTATAAATAGAGGCTCCTTTGTTTCTTCTGAGGCCATCATAGGGCAATTCTTCTTTTGAACTCATCTGTGTGTTAGTTTTGAATGAGAGAGCACGTTTTCTAGGAGGTGTCTGTGAATGGTCAAAGGACAGCCCAGCATTTCTGAGCCAAGTATTCTTCCCCTCCAGCCCTTCATTGCTCCTGCCCTGACTGAGGCTCCCATATATCCTGTGCATCAGAGGATGGGCAGTATAGAGTTCTTTGAAACCATCAGGTTCACCCCACAGTGTCCTCATTACCCCACACTCTCCAAACACATTGCTTTTTTATACACTGACGCCATTTAATCAACCTTCTCAATGTCCTTGGTCATTTTCATATGTGGTAAATAAATGTTTTAGAAGAATTAATACTAGATCTGTCCCAAGGAGTTGGGGATTGGTTATCCCACAAATATCCACCTCTTCCATGATGCCATCCAGTGCCTTTTTCCACCCACTCCTCCCTTGAGTAGATTTCCTCATGTTTCTGGGCTCTGTGAATTGTTGCAATGTCCAACAGATACTAAGGACAGGCAGCGGTAAGCTCGACCAGAGACTGCCCTTCACTCTTGTCCCTGTATTTCATTAATGTACATATGCCCTGAGGCCTCTGGCAGGATGTCTGCAGTTGGCATTGACTCCCTACTAATGTTCATCAGCCATGACTTTCCCCACCTTGGCCAAGATCATCACAAACCCCACCGCTCTTACAAGCAACACCATCACTTCATCCAGTGCCTGATTGCTAAGGAAAACCTCAGGGTAAGTCAAGTGAGTCAAGTGCCACCGTGTTTCAGGGAAGAAGTTGCCAACTAGAAAAGTTGGTCCCCAGACAAGACAAGGTTTTAACTCTGCGAGAAATGCAAGATTCTGAAGAGAGACTCTGTTTGACAGAGAACGTTCAGAAGAGTGCAGACCAGTCAGGTGTCATGACTTCACGTGTAGAGGCACAGCAGAGCAAGGAGGGGGGAAGAGTTGTTTAACAGACAGGGCTTTACCTATAAATATAGACACATCGATCTATTTCCCCATCCTCCTATATATATTTGCATGTACATGTCTTTGTCTAGACCTCCATAAATGCCCTTTGACTCCTAGCTCTTTCCTCCATCTCCCTTGACTTTCCTCCTGCCCTACTACCATGCCTCGTTGCCACCTGGGCTAGAGTATACCTCTTGTCTACACAACCTTACCCTTGATCATTCCCCACCAGGCCTGCCATTCCCCCCTCTCTACCATTTGGGGTCCCATGTTGTTCCCTTGTCCCTGTGTTTGTTAACACTACTTCCTTACCCCCCTACCCCCCCACCCAAAGTCCCCCCAGAACTGTCGGTCCAGTTTTTTTCCCTACAGATAGTTCATCCAGCCTGTCCTATTCAGACAGACCTGTGGAGACACTAACATGCACGAAAACAAGACAGAGGAAAACAAAGCAACAGTATGCAACCAGACAACAAAACAACAAAAATAAACCACTGAAAATCTGATTATATGTGCTTTTGTATTCTTTCCAGGATGAGGCTTAAAAATGAAGTCCTATTTCCAATATTTTATATTTTCCTAATTATACATTCTCTTCTTGTTCCCAGTTTAGGTCAGCACCTTCAGAGTTGATTCTTCTCTCTGTGCCTGAGATAACAGATCACAGGGAAAAACTGACAAGAGCTTCCACCCTGTGTACCACGTGGTCTAGAACAGATTCAGTAAGAGATTGGCAGTATAACTAGGGGATTTACTGGGGTGGGCATCTGGAGGATCCTTGAGCAAAAGCCGGGAATGGCAGGGTTCAGACTCCATGCCGCTGTCTCTCAGCATCAATGAGGATTCACCTATGGAAGTGGACAGAGACATCATTCCTGAGCAGACAGCCCCCAAGCACTCCTCTCAGACACCACACCCAGGACTCTTCCCAGCAGGACAGTGGGGTTTGGCATTTCTGGGGCCCTGCTGCTTCACAGAAGTCTGGGAGCTGCCACTACCCTTTCAGTGGGCCACTTCCCAGTGTGTGTCTGATGGCACAGAGCATTTTGGAGACTGCAGTTGGATTTTTATCCATGCCTGACCCCAGAAATTCAATAAACACAAATCACAATTATAAAAGAAAAGCTAAATAGTTATCAGTAAGCAGAAAAATGTGGAACCAATAAATAATAAAGGCTTTATACAAATAAAATCATCACAATTCATCTGATACAATTAAAGCTTACTTTAGTGATTTTAAATGAGATGAGAACAGCTTTTAACAATAATACACACCAGCTTTCAATATATTAAGAAAATAAATGATAATATATCTAGGGAAAGTGAGGTAAAATAAAATTGTCACACTTCATGGTATATCATTAAAATTTAGTGATTTTGAATGAGACCTGAGCAGCTTTTAGCGTGAATACAAGTCAAGTTTCCAAGTGTTAAGGAAATACATTAATATATCTGAGGAATGAGCAATAAACCCCTCATTATCTTGATGGGATATCATTGTGTTCACAGAATAAAGAAAGGATAAAGTAGAAATAGCATTGTCCCTTTCTAGGGTCACCAGATTCAAAGGAAATAGATGATAACACTATTCTAAACTTTAGAAAGAATGGAAGATACATGTTTAAAGGCAAGATACATTTATGAGATCTACCGAGGCAATAAACCTCAGGTGATTACCCTCTGTCCATAATAGAGGGATGGGAATCACCTGGTTACTAATCAGATTGCATTGGAGAGATGATTATAGTAGATCAAAATGATAAACCTGGCTTGAATGGTTAAAACTTTTTCAGTTAACCCCCCTACTGATACATGTTGGGTCTGATCTGGTTTTTTTTCTTAACTATTAAAATAATTTAATGTGTCTTTAGAGTTTGTTTACAGGTAGACTTTCGATATCAGTATATGTATACAACCCCACACATATTTTAACATTGAAGGACTTGTAACTATCATAGTTAATCATATATAGAGATTTCATGGTACCACAATTGCAACCTAATTATTTACATGGTACAATCAATATAAAGCAGTCCTAGATCTTAAAAGTAAAACAAATAAGAATTTGAAGAAAACATGCAATCTTTGAGCAAGTAACACACCTCTTTCATGTTAAGGACTAACAATAATGACTATTCACACTGAAGGCAGGTAACACCACTGGTTTGAGAGATTTAATAATCAACCTGTTCAGAGTCTGGTGCACAGCCAAAAATAAACATCAAGTGTTCAAATGATACAAGTATGAAGGGTCAAAATTTGGAAGCAATCTAATGAATTAAACCATACCATTAAGTCTCTCTCTCTCTCTCTCTCTCTCTCTCTATATATATATATATATATATATATATATATATATATATATATATATATCCTAACCCTATATATATATATAACCTAACCCTATATATATATATAACAGTTACTACTATCAAGCTCTTATATATAAGGGCGAGGGCGAGGGCGAGGGCTAGGGTTAGGGTTAGGGTTAGGGTTAGGGTTAGGGTTAGGATAGTTACTACTATCAAGCTCTATATATATATAACAGTTACTACTATCAAGCTCTTAAGAGTTTGGTGGCAGTCACTCTTAAGTAGGCACTCTTTAAGTGGATTCCTTATGGTAAAAGCTAAACCTGTTTTCTCGATTTTAAATGTGGTTAAGATGTCCAGGCATGGAAGGAAGCAAGCTGAACCATCACCAGTACACAATAATTAAATACAACATAGTAGAGATATTTCATCTCTGAGAAGTCAGACACATGATTTCTCAAAAATCACAAATGGGACGCAGATTTAGTTGCTGACTTCAATGATAGCCTGGAACTGGCAATTTATGGCCATCTTTAGCTCCAACAAAAAGTATAAGAAAGAGTGATGAGATCAATATTCACCATTCTTGGATCTTCAGCACATTCAGGATCAATGTAGAAAAACCCTGGCATGTCTACTTCCTCTTGTGGATTAAGCCTTTGTTCTTCAAAACAGAAGTACTGTATTCTATTGAAATACTGTCCAGCTTCAAATGGTACAAGATTATATGTAGAAATCCCGATGACTGGCTTGTCAGTCGGGTTCTTAGCTTTGTAAAATGCCAGTGCCGTCTCTCCTGGCATTACATATATTTCCATTTGCTGAGGTCTAAAGTTCCACTGGAGACTTGCATGCACATCCGCATTAAAGGTTACTTTAGAGGGAGGGGGGAACAGGGAGGGAGCGGGGGAAAAAAAGAGGACCTGATGCAAAGGGCTTAAGTGGAGAGCAAATGCTTTGAGAATGATTGGGGCAGGGAATGTGCAGATGTGCTTTATACAATTGATGTATGTATATGTATGGATTGTGACAAAGTTGTATGAGCCCCTAATAAAATGTAAAAAAAGAAAAGAGGAGAAAAAAAAGAAAATGATTAGGGAAAAGAATGTACAGATGTGCTTTATACAACTGATGTATGTATATGTATGGATTGTGATAAGAGTTGTATGAGCCCCTAATAAAATGTTTAAAAAAGAAAAAAAAGGTGACTTTAATAATGCGATCCTTAACAGGCACCATGTTTTCAATCTGGTTAGATCCATGACCAGCTACAGCTGACCCTCCAAGTCCAGTAGTCTGGCAATAGAGCCGATAAAGGGGCACCGCTGCGTAGGACGCCCCCAGCATGGCCATGGCGACCGAGGTCACGTATGTGAGGACAGTCTTGTTGCGGCGCCGCCAGGCCTCCTCCTGCGCGCGCATGAACGGGTTCGTGCTCTTTGGCCCCTGAGGCGGCTGCAAAAGCAGGCCCAGTGCCTGGCTCCGGAGCCCCGACGTCCCTAGCCGCCTCAGTCCCCTGTCAGGAGCTTGGGTGCCACTCCGCCATGGGCAGAGGAGGGGCTCTAGCCTCTGGTCAGCAACGCAGAGTGACCCCAGCGCCCGGCACACAGCTCCAAGTTCCTCCATGCCATGAGCCAGACCTGATCTGGTTTTCAACATTCTCTCTCTCTCCCTCTGTTTCATATTGGGTATACTCTACTCAGATGTATTTTGTCATTGGTGGTAACCCTACTGAATTTATATTATTATCTTTTCTGTTTTTCTCAGAATATGAAACCTGGGATTGATGCACCTATAGACACAGCAAGTAAAATAGGGTTCCTGAAGGATATGGTGGGGTGGGGCTATGGGAGACAGACAGAGTAAGATGGGGTTGATATTAAAGAGTTTAGGAAGTAAGAAAATATTTTGAAACTGACTGGTAGCAAATGTACAATATGTCTTGATGTGATTGAGCTATGGAATTATACGATATCTGCATTATCACAACCAAAAATGGTTTTTGGAAAATAAAAAGCAAGATTATGTGCTTCATAAAATAAGAGATTATACAATATACATATTTAAAACCCCATATAAAATTTAAAATATTATTGTAGTAAATGAAATATAACAGAAATAAATGGAGGAGCATGTCACGGTATTTATTGTAAAACTCAGTGACTCTAAATCTTGCCATTTCTAAACTGAATGATAAATTCAATGTGATAACATTCAACATCTATGTAAGGATAAGGTCACTAGAAGAACAAAACCAGAGCTGCATAGAGAGATAAAGAGAACTGCTCATGCAGTTGTAGAAGTGGGCACCTCCATTCTGACCCTAAGTCCTCGAGTCTTAGTTAGGCTTCTCCTGACTTACGTAGCTTCAGGGGCTGATAAATCTACAATAGGCTGGAGCACAACTTGATGATAGTTTCAAAGACAGGTAAATAAAAACAAGTCATACTTGTTATTGAAGATGTATATTACTTCAAGGTCAGATCACATGTCAGATACCAGGCCACTGTGGACTCTCAGGATTGGCGGGGGTTATTTCAAGCTTTCGGTCAAATTCAAAACCTAGAGCTTGAAGAGCCCAGATGCAGGATCCAAACCCAGAAGGAAACGAACAAGTTTCCCTACCAATCTGTTTATAAAGGAAGTAGATAACATTCACACAGAATATTTGTTTTCCAGTTGCTTCAGAGCTGTGTCCTGAGTAAGGGAGGTACACTCTACCCTAATCATACAACTGCTTGGCTACGCACAGCAGACCCCATTATGGAATTGATTGAATTGTGTTCTTTCACATGATGAGGAATTACTAGGTGCCAACTACCAAACCACTAAGCACACTACCCCGCCAAGTTGACACAAGCCTAACTATAATAGTCCTCAACAGATACTGTGAAAATCATCAAACTCTTTTACCACTTATTTAAGACCACAGTGCATTAAAACACAAAACCAAAATTAAAACAGCTGACCAGATTTTAGAGAACTTTATGATTTTGTGTCTTTTATACAACTATCAAAACAATAAACAACATAAGGCATCATTAGTTTGCCCTTTATGTTTGCTTGATTCATTCATTTAAACAATATGGTATGTCACTGTTATACTTTACAATTCCCTAATGGCAAATACATTGAACATGCCACCATATTCTCACCAATATAGCTATAGTCTTTGGTGTCTGGTTCGAGTTTGGGATTTCTGATGCTTGTGTGGGAGGAAGTGATAGGTTGTTTTTCTTTTTAAGTTTTCCTATTTAATTTGTATTGTCAAGTATATGTGCAGCAATATTATCTTATGGCTAATATCCCTCTGCAAATTCTGGGCCAAAGAATTTCAGGTGACCATAATCTTATGCTCAGATTTTCACAGTGTTGAAATATATATTTATGTAGAAATTTAAAGATATTCTAACTGACCAGAAAATTAATATGGCCAACCCTAATCTGGGGGAAATAATCTATGATATGAGGGAGAGAAATGAGGAAGGAATCTGAATGGGGAATGGCTTTATAAACTGCATGTCTAGAGACAATCCCACAGATTCCATAGGCATTAAGGTGAATAATTTTCCTTGAGTCTAGGAAATAAACACAAGCTTTAGATCTCTGAGTAGTTTTCAGAGGGCTGTGCCCAGCGTGCAAATGAAGAGGATGATTTTGGTTGGAAATGCTCACATTTCATATAGAACAGAATCCCCTGGGAAAGGGGCATTTAAAACAGTATGTATGGTTGTCCCCTAAATTTTGAGGACTAGTTGCCTGAATAGACCTTATTTTAATCCAGGGTGCCTGTTGAGTCTCAAGCAGGTGTCTTTTTTTCAAAACCTGAAATATCATTATTCTTTTTCTGCCCCCCTGATAACTTGAATTTCCATTCACTTCTCTGCTGTATCTTTACACTTGAACTCCTGACAGGTTTTGCCCTAATTTTGGATGTGCTCTGGAAAACCAAGTGACTGACATCTCACAGTCTTGCATCAATTAGAAGTTATAGAGTTGAAACTTTTCTTTTCTGGGGTCCACATTCTCCAGTTGGAAACCTCCTCCCTGAGACCCTATGACACTGGCATCTCTTTATTTACACTGAGATTGGCCTTAGTTATCAAAACCTGAGACGTGTTGTTGGTAGGAGTGCTGGAGTTGGTGATGGCAGTGGCTCAAAGAAAACCCCAGAAGACTTTGAGGAGGTTGATAAGGAAGTGGTAGTTTGGAAAGAAAAGGTGTTTGGAGAGCGTGGGTGATGAAGATACCCTGGTGTCCACCTGATGTTTTCAACAAATGATAGCCTGTCCACTCTCTGGGGCACAGGACATACAGGAGCCCAAGGCAGGGCAGAGACTTTGAGGGGCTGGAGGGAGAGAATATTGAGCTCAGAAATATTTGGTTTTCCTTTTATCTTTAATACACACCGCTTAGGTCAAGTGCTCTCTCATTATAGACTAACATGCATACGAGTTCAAACACAGTTACCCTAGCATGGGCTCAGGAGGTAGAGGGTTGTCTGGTCTCTATCACTTTCTGTTTATAAAGACAGTGCTCGCTCACATGCAAATCATTCTTCGGGCACTAGGATAAATTTCCCTTGGGCAGGAAAGCTATCAGTTCTCTTCAGACAGGCCTTCAGGTCTCTTGGGAATGCAGAGCTGTGGTCTAAAGATGCTATTGCTGTGTGTTCTCCTGTGCCTCCTGACAGTTCCCCAAGGTGGGAGATTCAGATATCTGACCTGGGTCTGTGGGGATGGTTGTGAACTCAAGTGAATAATGGGGACCATCTGTTTTTGTTTGCAGGTGTCCTGTCCCAGGTGCAGCTTCAGGAGTCGGGTCCAGGACTGGTGAAGCCCTCCCAGAAGCTGTCCCTCATCTGCACTGTCTCTGGTTTCTCCATCACAAGCAGTGGTTACTGCTGGCACTGGATCCGCCAGCCCTCAGGGAAAGGGCTGCAGTGGATGGCATGGATATGCTCTAGTGGCGGTACAAATTATAACCCATCATTCCAAAGCAGACTCTCCATCACTAGAGACACATCGAATAATCAGTTCTCCCTGCAGCTGAGCTCCGTGACTGTTGAGGATTCGGCCATGTATTACTGTGCAAGGGAAACACAGTGAGGGGAAGTCAGTGTGAGCCCAGACACAAACCTCCCCTGCAGGGAAGACACTGGGCAGCAGGGGGCGCGCAGAACTCACTGAGCGCGCACATCCAGCCCTAGACAGGCACAGATAGATGATGGAGCATTTCCTTTTGGAATCAGGGTTCCTTCCGTCTTTCATCTCTCAGCATGTCGACGGACATTTTTTTCTTTTTCTTACTCTCTAAATTTTCTCCTCACTGCCGACCTGAAGGAGAAATTGGCATTCTCTGTGTGCAATACAAATAGTAAAGTGACTCTAAGAGTTCATTTTCATCCTATAGAACCCAGTTTCCTTCTTGAAAAATAGGTTATCATGATAATTCTCACCCTATCTGTTACTCAAAACCTATTGACAATAAAATACAGGCATGTCCATATTCATGCGTGCAATGAATGATTTCAAATGTACTGAACTCAGTGACCTCCTACAGTCCAGGGTCAGGTCTATGAAGATTTCCTTCTGCATTGTTCTCTGTGCACTGTTGGCAGTGAATGACTAATGATCTCTATGTCTGAGAAAACAATGGTGGTGACTTCTGGGGCTAAATTTCTGACACGTCCTTAGTGATGCTTGCTACCCATTGTCTCCCTGTATGCAGAAACAAAGGTTCCAGGCACAGAGAGACCCCTGCCACTGGGAACAGGTGAACTGAATGACCTGTCTGTTGGGTTGAGTCATTCGAAAGATCATTCATTGGAGTCACAACGAAGGAAGCACTCATTGGAAGACATCTTTGATTCCAAAGGATAGTAAATGTGTCACAAGAGGAGGAAATTGCAAACTGATTTCTCAAAATGTTCTTTAGGCCATGTTTTCAGCAGATGCCAGGGAATGTAGTCAGTGATGCTTTCCTCTCAGAAGCTGTGGTTTCCCCAACTTGTCAGTACCTCTCTAGGGACACCGTGCACAGTGGCTCTTGGGAAACTTCCTGCATTGGAATCTGCCTTCTCTTCATTGGAATGGGCTTTGTCTGTCTGTCACCATTGATCCAAAGGCAGACTTCAGAATAATAGGTATTGATGAGATCTGTTTTCACTCCAGGATACTAACTAGGCCATTTGTTGTCAAAGTTAGAAATAGTTAATGCAAAAAGAAAATATTCTCATGCTGAGTGGAAATTTTCTTCACACCCTCTGATGTATCTTGAAAGTTTTCATCCTAATGAATACTCAAAAATAGATATTTATTCAAAAAATTTCCCTTAGAATGATCCAGAAAAGATTTTCTATGCAATATTATTGTTTGGAATCATATAATTATTAACAAGATTCTCAAGTAAAATGGAAAGAATGAAGAAGAAAAAATAAAGCTAATCCAAAAGAAAAACAGCAAGAGCAAAGCATGAAGCCTTACAAAATAATAACCAAAAAAAGACAAAAATTAAGAGAAAAGATAAGAAAATGAACTCAGGGCAAGAAAACTGAGGAAAAAACACAATAATTCCACAAAGGGGCGGGGGAACCATAAAGACAACCCAATGCATAATGACAGCAATAAATGCATACACATCAATAATGAAATGGAATGTTAATGGATACAATGTACCTCTCAAGAGGCAGTGAGAAGCACAATGGGTAAGGAAAGTTGATCCATAAATCTATGCTTACAACAAACACAATTGAGACATAAAGAGAAATAGAATCTAAAAATCAAAGGTCGAAGAAAATACATCAAGAAAATGGCAATAAAAAACAAGGATAGCAATATTAACCAATGACAATTTTGAAATCTGTTACTGGCTATACAAATTAATAGTGAAATATACTTCAAGACCAAATCTTTAATGGGAGACCAATAAGGGCATCATATGATAAAAGGAACAAAAGAGCAAGAAGAAAAAAATATTAATGAATATATATACATTCAATGGCAGACCCTCAAGATATATTCATCAAACTCTTATAGACTTAAAGAGAGAAATACATAATTTTACAGGAATAGAGTTAAATACACCTCACTGGGTTTTACAGAACAACTCAAAAGATCAACTAGATAATAAATCAATACAGTAACAGAAGAACTAAATACTATAATTACTGACCTCTTAGACATATAGGGTGCATGCTATCCGGGAAAACCTCAATGTATCTTCTTCTCATGTTCATATGTACCATTCTTCAGAATAGTCCACATGTTAGGCTACAATGAAGGCTTAATAATTTTTAATTTGTGATATTATAAATAAAAATTTTTACTTCACAACATTATGAAATTAGATATAAACAATAGGAAGATAAAAGAATAAAAAGTTAACATGGAAAATGAGAAATTTTGTGCATTAAATTGCTTGGAAATGGTAGGATTAAGGGATTAATGTTTTAAATTCCTTACAAAAATGAAAATAAGCATACCACAAGCTTTGTTACACAGCAGAAGCAGTACTAAGAACACTTGTTGTGAACAATGTATGAAGATATCAAAAAAGAGAGCAAAGTCAGTATGGTAACACAACACCTTCAACAATTAGAACAAAAAGAGTTATGTAAAATATCAGTCATAAGAAGGCAATAAATATTAAAGAATGGAGCAGAAATAAATGAAAAGGAACAGGGAAATAATCCATAAGACAAGTTAATTCTTTAAAAATATTAACAAAATTTGACAAACTACTGGTAAACTAATTAAAGTAAAAGGAATAGGAAAAGCAAATATAAAGAATAAGAAATAAAAAATCCAATATCACAACAGAACCAAAACTATGAAGATCACAACAGTGAATTTGAAAATTTAGAATAAGTGGACATATTTCTAGAAAAACACTACCTATCTTTATTTTAAAAATCATTTGGGGGGGGGGGCTCATACAACATTATCACAATCTATCCATCCATCCATTGTGTCAAGCACATTTGTACATTTGTTGCCAACATCATTCTCAAAACATTTGCTTTCTACTTGAGCCCTTAGCATCATCTCCTCATTTTCCCCTCCCTCCCACTCCTGCCTCACTCATGAACGCTTGTAAATTATTACTATTTTGTCATATCTCACAATGTCTGACATCTCTCTTCACCCACTTTTCTGTTGCCCATCCCCTAGGGAGGAGGTTATATATAGATCCTTGTAATCTGTTCCCCTTTAAATTTCCACCATCCCTCAACACTCCCAGTATCACCCCTCTCTCCCATTGTCCCTGAAGGGATCATCTGACCTGGATCCCACGTGTTTCCAGTTCCTGTTTGTACCAGTGTACAGCTGGATTTGTAAGGTAGAATTGGGATCATGATAAGATGGGGGGAGGAAGCATTTAAGAACTAGAGATGGGGGGAGGAATCATTTAAGAACTAGAGGAAAATTGTATGTTCCATCTTTGCTACATTGCACCCTGCACTCTTCTCCTCCCCAAGACCCTTCTGTAGGGGGATGTCCAGTTGCCTACAGATGGGCTTTGGCTCCCAAATCTGCACTCCGCCTCATTCACAATGATATGAATTTTTGTTCTTTGATGCCTAGTCCCTGATCCCTTTGACACCTCGTGATCGCACAGTCTGGTGGGCTTCTTCCATGTGGGCTTTGTTGCTTCTCAGCTAGATGGCTGCTTGTTTACTTTCAAGCCTTTAAGACATCACACACTATATCTTTTGATAACTGGGCACCATCAGCTTTCTTCACCACATTTAATTAAGCACCCATTTGTCTTCAGTGATAGTGTTGGAAGGTGAACATCATGGATTGCTAGTTTAATAGAACAAAGTATTCTTTCATTGAGGGAGTACTTGAGTGGAGGTCCAATGTCAATTGGCTACCTTAATATGAAACTAATAAATATATGCACATAGATTTATTTCCCCATCATCGCATATAAATATATATATACATATATGCATGCCTGCATTGAGATCTCTATAATTATCCTTTGCCTCCTAGCTCTGTCCTCTATTTCCTTTTACTTTCCTCTTGCCCCACTATCATGCTCAGCCTCCATTTTGGTTTTAGTAATTCCTCTCAGTTACATTGTCATTGATCAATCCCTACCAAGCATCTTAAATCCTCCTTGCCACTGATTTTGGATTCCTTGTTGTTCCCTTGTCCCTGGGTTTGTTAACACCACTTCCTTTCTTAAACATATATGAGTTCACTAGGTTTATTTCTCTAGTCACCCTGGCCTAACATACACATAGACTGAGTGAAACAGTTTTTTAAGACAGACATAAATCTTGGAATGAAAGCTACAAACTATGAAAATAATTTTGTTTTAAGTAAGCTCTTTTTTCAGAGCTTCCATTTCTAAAGCCCTAAATATCAGTGAGAAAGGCCGGGTATATAGGCGCCAGTTAATGCCAAGGAGAGAGAGAACTTTATGCACTGAGATAAGCCTTTGGCTTAGCTAGTACCCATGATAACTTGCTCCTGCACACAGTCATGGGAGAATCAGTGAGACAAGGTGGAGGGGGTTAACTTGGGGTTGGAGTTATGGAGAATTTCTTGCTAAGTTACAGGTGAACAAAGTATAACATTTTCCTAACTAATTTATATTTCTACCAAAACAACAGTAGATTGATTCTTCAAGATCCTCTCTCTCGAGTTCATGATACTTTCAACATTCTTGGCCAGAAAAAAAAAGCCTCAAATGGGGCTTTCAGTGAAGTTAACACTCAGCTAAGACCCAGAACAAAATTATACCCAATGAGAATGGGGGTGGGGGGCATGGAGTGGAGACCCAATGCCCATCTGTAGACAATTGGACATCCCCTCACATAGGGGTCACAGGGAAGAGATGAGCTAGTCAGGATGCAGTATAGCACCGATGAAGCACACAACTTTCCTCTAGCTCTTTGGTGTTTCTTTCACCCCACTATCATGACCTCAGTACTACCTTAGAAATTGGATTAGATCAGAGCATGCACCTGGCTCCAGATAAGAGCCTGGAAAAACACATGGAATCCAGGATAGATAAACCCCTCAGGGCCAAAAATGAGATTAGAGATACTGTGAGGATTAGGGGAGGAGAAAGGGGGAATTGATCACAAGGATCAATCTAGAAACCTCTATGAGGAGTATAAACAATGGAAAAGTGGGTGAGGGGAGATGGAGGATAATGTAAGATATGAAAATAAAAATCCATAATTTATCAAGGGTTTGTGAGGGAGGATGTACAGGGGAGGGAGGAGGAAGAAATGGGGAGCTGATATCAGGGGCTCAAGGGGTAAGACAATGCTTTGAAAATGATGATGGCAGCATATATGCAAAGGTTCTTGACACAATGGATGAATGTATGGATTGTAATAAGTGATGTAAGAGCCCCCAATGAAAGTATTTAAAATAAATACTCAGCTAAACTCAGATTCTATCTTCACATACACTCAGCCTCTACTGAGTTATTTCTGATCTCTGACTTGCAATGTAAAGCAATGTAAGGAGTGTCAGATGGAGCGAGGTTGCTGAGAGTCCCCTGGCCAACACAGGGTGAGACAATCTTTCATTTAAGAATGTACTGGACATCAGAGGGTTCTGACCCAATTTTGTAAGCTTTTCCAATTGACAGTCTTGTGCCTCTCCCAATCAGGCCCCTTTCCTTTCCCTGCTCCTGTAGTCCCACATTTGATTGTGTTTAATTGATCTACCTATCATTATTGCTTTCTTTTGAATTCTGTAAAGGAGTTCAAAAGAACTACATGTTCGGTGTAAGGAGAGGCTTTCTGCCAAAGAAAAAGACCTGACTTCAGTTTTTGTTGTTGATGATATTTAGTGTGTTTTTTTAACAGACCTTTGAAACTAATCATAGTTCAAGAAGTCTTTAAGAAAAGTATTTCTTTCCTCTCACAACACACTACCAGGAACGATATCCATTATATATATATAATATATATACATACATATATATAATTATATATTATATCTATATAATTGTGCAATTACTCAAATTTTATAAATAGCTAAGCAATCAGAATGTTCTTGTGAGTTCCTGGATCCTCTGTATTTATACTCTCTGAAAATTTATTTTCATGTCAGTACTTTGTGAATCCTTGGAGGTACTACTGCCAACCCCTGGATTGTTTTGTTACTCAAATAAGCTCTTTAATTTTAAACAGAAACCCCAGTATGCTCTTTGACAGGAATGATGGAAGATGAAATGGTATGAACATTTTTTCTCATGGCTGTCTATCAATCGCTGCTACATCCTGAAGGAAAGAAAGAAAGAGGAGGGGAGAAGGATGAAGGAAGGGAGGGAGAGAGAGTAATATAGAAGCAACAATACATGGAAATAGAGTTGCCATCTTAAGGAAATTTTATTTTTATTAATCTAGTAGCTAATCTTTGGTGACAAGGATGTATTTACTACCAATAAATTAGCCAAGAGGAATCAGATTTCAGAATAAGAACAATAAAGTCATTGGCCATTCTGTGTGAGACCACTGCCCAACCAGCTTAACCCTGTGTAACACTGTAAATTTCACACTTACCCAAGAAACCTCCCCTGGGATATGACGTATTGATACACGATGATGAAATACATATACCTCATGTAGTGCCAACAATTATTCTGTATTTTCCTTCCTGATACTCTTTGGATGCATTTCTTTCTAGAAAAGTATACCATTCCATCAACCTACTATCAGTTATGTCTAAATATGCTGGGCAAACATGCAGAGAAAGGACATTCCCAACTTCAGGTCACCATGGAACAGAAGGACTTTGGTCAAGGATCCAGAATGTGCTAGAAAGACATCGCCACATCAAACCAGAAGACATTTAGAAGGAAGAATTATGAAAAACTCATTTCTTGTCAAAAGTCACAACCCCACCCTGATGCACACTCAGGACTGTTGCTGTGAAATTGATGCATATCTGTTATTGCCTACATTTCCTTCGTCGTGTCCGTGCCTAAAACTCTAAACTCCCCTCCTCCACTGTGCTTTTCCTTCAGGAGCTGGCCTTGGAGAGTCTTCTGGCTCACTACATGCTTGTTCCAAGTAGAGCTCCCCCATCTCATTTGTATATAGCCCCCTGCCTTTGTTTCTCAGCAGGAGTTTGATTGGTAACTTGGGACACACTTCCTCTTGCTGTGTTTATTCAATATGACATTACATATTCATCTCCGCCTGCCCCTACCGTGTCCTCCCAGAACAGTTATTCTACTAGGTCCTGTGAGGAGTACTGTTTTATGTTTCTACATATTTTTACTTATTTAGTTATCTTTGAGTGTGTTCCAGTTTATACCAACCCTGTGTCCAACAGAACAGGACACAGTCTGATGCTGTGCCATCATCACACTGGTTATGCTTGATCTCACTGCTACATCTGTTGTATCAATTCATGCCACCGAGGAGCTTCCTCTTTTTCACTGACTGTCAACTTTACTAAGCATGGTGTCTTTTCCAGGTTCTGCTCTCTCCTCATAGCATGACCAATGTGTGTAAAGTGAAGTATCACCATCCTTGCTTCTAAGAAATTCTCTGGTTGCACTTCAATTCCAACGATGCTGAGCTTTTCATCAAGTTTAACCTGCTCCAATCCACTTGTCTTCTGGGTATTCTTTAGAATATCTACTGTATGTGAAGAAATGCCTATGGTTAGGTAGCCCATTTATGAACAGTAGAGTGTGATAACTACAGAAACATGCTATAGAGGTGGACAATGAGACAGAGGAACACCAATAGGACATCTGAGATGTACCTTGGCCAAGACAGAGATATCCTGAACAAGAAAACAAGCCAGGAGAAACCTTATTTGCTCCTCTCTTAAGTTCTTGGGTTTATGGTTGTCCATTTTTAAAGCCTTTGTGAAAGACTGCAGCCTACAGTAAAGGAATGGTAATGGGTAGGTAGATGGGTGATGTCATGGGCCAAGGTGATGGCAGAAGCTTAAAAATACAAGACGCATCCAGGAAAGAGATGACTTATCAACATGTTTGTGCCTAGATTCTGGACCCCAAGCTTTCTAGGTAATGCTGACAGATGGCAAACAACACAAACTGTAGGAGAGTGGTTATTGGTTTGGGTTCAAGGATAGCCAATCCATAGTCTTGGTCTGCAAGGGAGAAGGGGAAAACTGAGTGCCTAGGCTTAATCATGTAAAACATGTTCCTCCAGGAACATAGTTTGGCAAGAAAACAAAATGAAAGTGCTGGGAAGAGGCTATGCTGTGATAAAATAGGGAGGCAGTAGCCTGAATGGATAGTTGGACATCATTGGCACTGCCCTTTTGCAATCCCCAGGATGTCTCTGAAGGCAGGGATGTGTGAGGTTGCAGTTATAGGATAAAGGGTGTAGACTAGTGCTCCTTTGAAATTAATCAGCAAGTCAGGCTACTAGAGAAAAACACAATTTGTTTAATGTCCCGTCATCAAGCATACCTTAAATATAAGGCTCACCATACCACCAAGTCTTAAGAACAGGTTTCAACTCAGGGATCTTATTTTGGTCGGTTGCAGAGAACAGTTGCCTTCCAGACCCCTCCGTGAGCAACATTCTTAATCTAAGCTTGACTAAGTTCTAACTCCTTCCAGAAAACTGTTAGCCTTTGTAAAAAATACAAAACAACAGAATGGTGATAGTCATTCTATCACCAGTCAAGAGATCAATAGATACATTGTATTGGATGAATAAACCTTATTTGGCTGTTTAGATTGTTGAAGAGCAGGGATCTTACTTTAAAGAGTAGGTTCCCCTCACCCAAACTACCTTATTATGAATGGCCTCATATGTGGAAGTTGATCACTGAATAAGGAAGACTGAAGAAGAACAGATTTGACTGAATTGTAGTGATGGCCAAGAATAGTGAAATAACATTGTTCTCCAAAAGCACAAATAAGTCTGTCTTCGAATAAATGAGCTCAGAATGTTAGTTAGAGGAGAGAGTAGGGAGGCCATATTACATACTTTGGACAATGTTGTCAGAAGGGAGGAGTCCCTTGAGAAGGACAATATGTCCGGTAAAGTAGGGGGGAAGTGAAAAATAGGAATCCCTCAACAAAATGGATTGACAGTGACGGCAGTAATGGGTTCAACCTAAATTGCGAGTCTGTTAAAGGAGAACGCAGTGTTTCTGTTGTGTATTGGGTCCCTACAATGTGGAATCAACTCAATGGCACCTAACATTGACAACCTCAGAAACCACTAATCAATACACAAGAGAGGTGCAAAATACTTGTGTGATAGTTATATTTATAAAAGTTATTTCCTTGATAACAGATGCCAAACCTTTCATGTGAAGTTTTCTGCAACATAAACTCTCTTATTAAAAAGAAAGAATGGCTTGCCTTTGCTATAAAAAAATAAACAAGGTGATGATAAAATCACTGAGGAATTCCTGTCCCTCATTGATGTACACCATTCTCCTGGAGGTGAACTGAAGGAAATTCTCTATGATCCACGCTGCATGTCTTATGGCAGAGTATTTCTCATCTTGGGCTCAAGTGTGAGGGTAGCACACAGTCACTCTGGTGTGAGTGACTATTTGTCCATCAAGGGTACTGTAAATCATTTATCCCTCTATGCAAGTAGTTCTCAACCTGTTGGTCACAACCCCTTTGGGGGTTGAATGACCCTTTCACAGGGGATGCCTGAGACCATCGGAAAACACATATTTTTGATGGTCGTAGGAACTGAGACCTTATCCATCTCCAGGTAGGTCTGCCAACATGCAGATACACCCACATGAGTCCCTGACGTGAAGACTGTTACCCATGCTACACCAGGCTTCAAGACAAATTTTCATTCATTTATAATTAGAAAGAAATATTTCACAATATATAATTATATGTTGTTTTTGTTATTAATCACTATGCTTTATTTATCCTCAATTTGTAACAATAGAAATATATACTGCATATGAGATATTTACATTAGGATTCATAACAGTAGCAAAATTACTGTTATGAAGTAGCAACAAAAATAATTTTATGGTTGGGGAGTCACCACAACATGAGGAACTGTATTAAAGTGTCATAGTATTAGGAATTTTGAGAAACACTGCTCTACACTGGGAGGTCAGTTGCAAGACCTGAGGATCCCTCCAGAACAAGTGATCTATGAGGTGAGTGGGTTTCAAGATGCTCAGAGGGTCCAGAATCAACTGAATCACAATTAAATTCCATGAGAAACTTCAAGGCTAAATCTAAAGTAGATTAAAGACCAGAGGATTCACACAGTATGAATAAACACTTTTTCCCTTAAGTTCAAGTTATTGGGTGAAAACATAACAATAGTTGTGAGAGTACACTTACTAACATTTTCTTTTTTTAAAATCTATATATATTTTTTTACAAAACAATCTTATCACCTTCAAAGTACTCTCCATTACACTTAATAGAGTTGTCAAACCTGTGATTACATTTTTGCAAACATTTTTCAAACTCATCTGTTTGGATGGCTGACAGCACCACCCATGTTTTTTTTTTTCCTTCACCTCTTCTTTTTTTTCCTCTTTTTTTTTTAACAATTTATTAGGGGCTCATACAACTCTTATCACAGTTCATAAGTTCATACATATACATACATCAATTGTATAAAGCACATCTGTACATTCTTTGCCCTAATCATTTTGTTCTCCTCTTTTCTTTTTTTACATTTTATTAGGGACTCATACAACTCTTATCACAATCCATACATATACATACATCAATTGTATAAAGCACATCCATACATTCCCTGCCCCAATCATTCTCAAAGCATTTGCTCTCCACTCAAGCCCCCTGCATCAGGCCCTCTTTTTTCTTCTTTTCTTTTTTTTGCCACTTACTAGCATTTTCTATGAGACCAGTAATAAACTGTTAACAAGGTTAGATGATGATACTTCAAGAAAACTGTAGACCAATATTTATAATGGATCTACATGAAAAAGTGCTTGAAAATATTGGGAACTGAGTCAGACAACACACTGAAATAATTATATACCATGACTAATTGGAATCTCCCCCAGAGTTGATTTAACATAAGAAAATAAGCTCTGTAATATCACAAATAATGCAAAAAAGGATTAACTATCTAAATAGACACATGAAACATACTAAACAAAGTCAGAGGCTTTTTATGTTAAAAAAAACACCTCTGAAAATCTAACATGAAACAATATAGTTCAATATATGAACATGATAATACACATTCCTATTTTAAAAAAATGAAAATGTCATACTTAGAGGAAAGAGAAAAACATCACCCCACCTCAGAAAAAGGACAAACATAAATGTGCACTTTCACTGCTGATATTAAAAATTGACTATGTTCTAACTAGAGCAATCAAAATATGATTTTTTTTAAAAAAGAAAAGAGGCTTCCCAAATGAAATAAAATTGCCTCTAATCATAAATTAATGTTCATATCCATAAAATATGCAAAATATGCCATAAATAGCTAATAAATATATAAACGTTGTAGGCTACATTTCAACACACAAAAATAACTTTTGAAAGTTAACCCAATAACTATTAATTGTTAATCAACAACTCCCAAACCATTAACCCTTACACCTTAAGACGCTGAGCATCCTTACAGCACACTGATAATATCCTAAAACATTGAACCCCTAACCACCTGAAAAGCTCTTTACATCCACGATGTCTATTAGCATCCTGAGCATTCCCTGATAGCCACAGCTAAGTGGAAAAAATATAGGATTTCCTTAAGAAATCCTAACACCATACACCAGGAATCCTCAAACCAGGCCCGTGGGCCACATGCGGCCTGCCGAGGATATTTATCAGGCCCACCAGTAGTTTTTGTTGCTGCTGCCAGTCCTGCTTAGCAGCAGACCTGTCCAGTGTGCATATAAATTTGTTCATAGTTTCTTTAAAAAATACTATAGTCTGGACCTCCAACCGCCTGAGGGACAGTGAACTGGCCCCCTGCATAAAAAGTTTGAAGACCCCTGCCATACACGCTCAAACTAACCTAATTCAATTATCCCAATTGTTTGAGTCAGGAACACAACTTTGAATATATTCTCCAACCTTAATCTTAACTTTATGACACAATGTCTCAATATCAGAAACCACCTTCCAAAACTATACTGTTTAAACCATAACTCTCTATCTTTATGCCATAACACATAAGCCCCTAAGTAGAGCCAAACATAAGCTGGTAGGCACGACACATTGTAAACATAGAGCCCTTTAATCCATCCACCAACATCTGACTCTCCACTCATGACACTGAAATTCTAGTTCTATCCATTGACTCTTGTTCTTGAACCGGGAGCATTAATCCCAGGGTCTAGATTCCAATCTCAAATACAGACTCTGACTCTAGCACTCTACAACCCTACACAGAACCCAAATCTAACCCATCAAGAAACTCACATTGCTAATTATGTATGTGGAACTGTCTGCTCTCTCAGACTTTACCTAAATGTACAGAACTAAGGTAGGTAGACAGGCAAAACCAGGAACCACAAGCACATTTCCAGTAAACTTTTAAGGCATTTGCATCTGATTCATGGAAGGTGGCAAAATAAAGTGGTTTATACATGTTTTATATGAATATTCTATATATGAAATGAAAAGCTCATTAGCAATAAGTATGCATGGGAATTCCCACACTGGCAAAATAAATGGATCATAAAGAAACACTAGCAAAAAAGTAAAACAAAAGAGGCAATAGTTAGAAGAAATGCAAATGAGGACTCTCAGGTTTATGACCAATATGTGAAGAGCCCAAAGTCACCATTCCAATCCCCAAGAAAAAAGGTGACCAGATTAAACTCAGAATACAGAGGTCACAGGTCATGGTTTCGTTTGGTTGTCCATTAAAAAAAAAAGAACTCTTATTGGGTCAATTCTGACTTATAAAGTCTCTACAGGGCAGAGTACAAAAGGCCCTGTGTGTTTCTGAAACGGCAACTCTTTAAGGGACTAGAAAACATCACCAGTTAATGGTTTTGAATTGCTGAATGTGTGGTTAGCAATCCAACACATAACCCACTACATCCCCATGGGTACATCATGTTCTTATAAACTGGAGAAAACTAGATTGCAGCTAACAATAAGAAAGGTATTCTTTTCAATGTCTCTAATTAATTAATCTAGTTAGGACCCAGACCAAACATCAGTCCTCAAAACAGGGGGTAGGTACACATAGGTAGGTACGCTCTCAGTTGATTTCTACTGTGAAATCATTCTATGTCCCTGCCTATGGGACCATTTTGTTTAGTGGTGGTTTCACCCTATGCCCTTAATAATCTAATTAATTGAATTCATTGAAAACTGTGATTTGAAGAATGTGATGGGATTACCTAAGTGAGACCAAAATAATTTGTTCCAGGAGAAAATATCTTCGGTAGTTATCCATTAAAAATCATATAGAGACTTCCGGGAAGATGGTGACGGAGTAACACATACCAGAGGGACTCCGCAGAATCCAGCCCAGGAGAGTTCCTCAGAGGGAAATTCAACGCCACTGGATCGCAGGAGGCACAACATAAAGATAAGTAGGCTCAGATCCACGGGGTTTTGAGGGGCTGGGGGCTTTTGGCTTACTATAGTGGAAGCTGGATGGGGCTCGACCCTAGCCTAGCCGCTGTGTCTGCCCAAGACGGGACCATTTGGAACCTGTAGCAGGGCTTGGCCTCCGCACATCCACAGTTTTCCCCTGCCTGCCTCAGGGCAGGGACAGGGCCCTTGAGGCTCCACCGGCAGGGATTGGTGTTCAGCTGCATTGTTGATTCTGTTTGCATCTCTGCACTATATTCCCACGCAGGCTTGGAGGGCTGCTCCGGGGCTTTTTCAGGGCACAGCCACAGCTTGCAGCGCCGCATGGGCTGAGCAGGGACTGAACCCAAACCCCCACAGCTCCATAGGCAGGGATCAAGCTTCAGCTACACTGCGGTGCCAGTTAACATCTCTGCTCTTTGCACCCCCACTTCTCTGGGGGCTGCTCAGCAGCTTTCTTGTGACTCTTCTTGGGGCTCAGCTATGGACTGCCACTGGGGCTTGGGGCAGGGAGTGGTCCCTTGCAGGTCCACAGGCAGGGAGTGGGACTCAGCTGCATAGTTGCTTTTCCTTCCCTCGCTTCCCTGTACCCCGGCACAGTCCGGTCTCACTGTTTAATTTTGCTCCCCCTCTTGTTCCTGAACTGCTCTCTCACACTCCATTGCAGACTTATGGGACACTCCCATTGCCCTGGGGCATTTGCGCCTGGGCCACACCCAGCTAGGTGAGCTCCACCCTGCATAGATAGCCCAAGGCTAGGGAAAAGGCCTGCTTGCTCTCCAGGGGATACTCCTCTGACTCCTCACCAGGGAATTCCTGCCTGTGTACCTGGGGACATAAGGCAGCTCAGCCAACACTTATCAATATTTAAACCAATAGCAGGAACTTCAGCCCAGTCCCTGCAACACTGGGGCAGGCAGCCGACCTGCCATCTGGGGCACTCCCCTGATAGGGAAGCCACAGGAAGATAAAGTGGTAGGTTAATAACCTAGCAAAATCAGCTGTAGGCAGTTCAAAGAAGCATTCCTATAAGTCTTCCAGAGAGAGACTAGAAAATGGCACCTGGTTCCTCAAAAACAATTCAATGCAAACAGCCATCAGCCCCAACGACCTCAACAAAAAAACAGGAGAAACAAAAGACAAAGGCAGTAGATGTGCTGAACATAGCAACATACATAGAAGAAGCAGACATTGAGAAGCCATACAAAGAAACTCTCAGAATGCTGCTTGGAGTCATGCAGGATATGAAGGAAACAATACAGAAAAAGGATGAAACGATAGAGGAGATAAAAGCCGTACACCAAAGGGAAATACAGGTGCTTAGGGAGGAAATAACGAAAAACAATAGCAAAATCATGTTCCTTGAGAATCGACTGGAGGAATCAGAAAACCGCATCAGTGTCTTGGAGGACAACCAAGCAGACTTTAATAAACGTGAACAAAAATCTAATAAGAGCATCAGAGAAGCCGAAGAAAACCTAAGAGCTATGTCTGATGCTATGAAGAGGAACAACATTAGAATTATTGGCCTACCGTAGGAAGACACAACAAAGAAGTCATCTGCAACAGTAGCGAGAGAATTCTTGGAGGAAAACTTCCCCAGCCTAATGAATGAAAACCAAGCAACCATCCAGGAGGCTGAAAGAACACCAGCACGACGGGACCCCAAGAAGAAATCACTAAGGCACATAATAGTTAAACTATCCAACTTTGAGGAAAAGGAGAAAATCATGAGAGCAGCTAGGGCAAAAAAAGCAATCACATATAAAGTCACCACATAAGGATATGTTCAGACCTATCAGCAGAAACTATGAAAAAAAGGAGAGTGGAGTAACATATTCCAAAAGTTGAAGGAAAACAATGCAAATACAAGAATACTCTACCCAGTCAAATTATCGATTGAGAAGTAAAAGTCTTCCCAGACAAGGAAAAACTCGAAAAATATGTTACAAAAATCATACAGAGTATAGATTTACTCTGAAACTACAATGGTCACCATACAGAATCAAATGGTGGGCCAAATGCTTGCTATTTATCAAATTATCATCTAATTTAAATACAAGGAGCTCATTGGTAGCTAATCTTTCATGCCATGAATGCTCAAGTGAGTTTCAAAAAGATCATGGAAAAATGGAATAAAGATGAATGGAATTTATACATGATCATTTTGAAGCCTCTGCATATCTGTTCCTAATAGATAATGCTAAACAGTGTAGTATCATTATGTTAAACAGAATAATGCAATAAATCTTTTATAATTCCTCAATTATACATCTTAAAAATCTTTAAGAAACCTGTTCATCTTCCATAAAAACTCAGAAAGAATATTAAGAAATTTACATAGAGTATCTTTCTTGAAGATCTATTAAAATTGGTATTAATTTATTCTCTAGCTATGGTAAAGAGACCAGTTAGGCTACAGTGTATCTGTACAATTCATATAGAAACTTGTGAGAGCTGAAAAATAACAAAATGGTTTAATTTTTCTGGGTCCTGAAAATTTTGCATATTCCAAAAGGTGGTTTCTCATGTTATAGATAAAAATTTAACCTCATTGTACAGTTTTGAGTTTTCTTTCTTTGAAAGAATGCCAGGTTCCATAGGTTCTGGTATGTGTGTACATGCATGCATGTGTGCCTGGCTTAGTTTTTGATATGCTTCCGCACCATAATGGTTAACACGGATAGGTGTTCATGGAGAGATTGGAAGTTTGTGTCTCCTCAGAGTCTCCAGGGAAGAAAGCCTGGGTGATGCACTTTGAGAAACCAGCCACTGAAACCCCTCTGCAACATCCCTGTGCTCTGACACACATGGAGTTTGCAGGAGTTGGTGTGGGTTTGATGGCATCTGTTTGGCCGGTTTCATTTCTAGGGGTGGGGGAGAATGCTGGTTTCATTTGCTACCCTCAAGGCTGTCAGTTCAACTCCACCAGCAGTTCTGTACAAGAAAAGCGAGCTGGTGGTTCCTGTGTAGATTTTGAATCTCAGACACCTACATAGGAACACTATGAGTGAGAATTGACGTTGTGGCAGTGAGTTTGCTTTTTGGGGTTAAGGACAATGAAGGTTTGTAGGTGGTCAAACAGCTTGAACTAGACAGTTCCAATGAGGGTTGACGGGTTAAATTCAGCCTGCATTACTGTGAAGACAGGACTGGAGATCTGTTTCCACAACTTATACTCCAGAAATGCTATGGAGCTGTTCTGTTCTATAACACATGAGGTTGCCATGAGATGGAATTAACATGACTTGGCACCTAACAAAAGGGAAAACTAAACATGATGAAAGCATGTTCATGTCTATGGACACATTGGTTTTATGCTGAAAACATGGCTAAATCAGAAACACAAAAACAATTTTCATTAAGAATCACTGTGCCCATAGTGAAAAACATGTAAGCCTACTGAGAATTTGCATATCTAAATTACTTAGTGAAGAAGTCCTACTGCTACAGTAAATATATGGCAGCTCCACGAAATGTAAGCAGTTGTATCGCACGATGTGGCAATCTGGTCACATTAATTATAGCCTAGAAACCACAAGGAAGAGTTTAAGGTCCTATGGCATCACAGAGTGCACCAAAGCGCACCTGAGAACAATAAAGCAATGAATAAAACAAGTCTTTTATCAAGAATACTTGGATAAAAGGTTAGAGCAATTAAGTATTCCCATGCAGTGGGAGATAGAAAATGGTAACTTTATCTTAAATAAGATGACATCTTACTATATATAAGAATTATATATCTGAATGTTACCTTGTATTAGGAATAATTGTGACCCAATTTTTTTACGAGGAGCTAACCTTAGTAGGACACAGTTCCTACACAGTCAAAGCAAACAAATTGAAGAAGAAACAAATGAAATCAATCAAAAGGATTAAATGAGTTTACATAATTAGAGTTGGGTTCTATGAAACATTGTCTGTATCCACTAGGATAACTGATAAGTGAAAGCTTTAAATACATGTCACTGTGAAAATAACTCAAAACAACCAAAAAAGTGCTTACCTTGAAGGCATGTGTCACTAAAAGATAATATTAATGCACAAAACCAAAACACACTGCCATCGAGTCAATTCTGACTCATAGTGACCTTATAGGGCAGTGTAGAACTTCCCTCTGGATTTTCAAAACTGAAACTCTTTACAGTTGAAGAAAAGCTATTCTTTCTCCAGATTAATACAAAAAAGGACCTGAAAATAAATAAAATATTTGCTGAATTCTGCACATCAAAAGGATGATAAAGGAAACAAAAGTTCCCTATTAATAAAAAGGGTGGACATTAAATCTGGGCCAGCAATGCTCTATGAGTCACGAGGGAAGATAAGGGGATGATGGCACGGGTGGAAGAGCATAGTGATAAAGAGGATGAGCCATTAACAGAACCAATCTCTGAGCTGAGGTGCTCTTCACACTGCAAGTGGAAAGGTACAGCATCAGCAGAGACAAAACCCAGGAGCTGTATTAGAGATTAAAGTCTTAGCACCCCAGTTAGTAAAGGGCTGTGGAAGGCAGTACATGCCTAAAGTCCATTTAAAGGGTATCCCCATAGATTAAATCCTCCTCCGCATTATTTCTGATCATTAATAAATGTTCTCCTTAAATTTTATTTGAGATTGGAGTCCCTCTTGCTGTATAAAACAGAGCACAAGCTAGTTTCTGGTGGGCAGAAATGATTAAGGAAGCACACGCAGTCAAGATGTTTTAGAGTAAAAAGGAGACCCCGTTTTAAATATAGTTTAAAGAGAATATTTGTTAAATCTTAAGAGACAAAGACAAAGTAAAGACACAAACAAAGCATCTATCTGGATGAGGGAGGCCACCAACAGGAGGTGGAAATATCTTCCCAGGTTCACAATTGAGATGTGAATTAAAGAGGTTGTGGGGAAGGCACAGGGCAAAGGAAACTGCCACAAAAGCATGATTGGTTATCAATGAATACATCACAATGACAGATTCTTCCATCCTTTGATAGCAGGCTTACAAGATGGGTCAAGGGCCTCCTGACCAATGCAGTCAGGCCAAGGCTGATAGGACATGGTTCCTGTCTAGGAGACCCCTGTACTGTCTCCAGTTTGGTGACCTCCATCAAGGACACACATGCAGGCAAGCCTCCAAGAGACACTGCCCTCCCCTGGGCTGCCTGGAGAGGTTAAAGTAATCCACTCTCCAAAGCCCTCTGCCCGAGGGCCAGATTACCTACAGCCTTAGTTCCTGGGCAGAAAGCACTCAGTGGAGGTTTACTCTATTCGAGGAATTAAACTGTGCGGGGATTAGGGCTGTGACTGCTATGGCAACCTTTTGCAAAGCAAGGTGCTGGGAAGTTAAGCTCTAATACAAACCTCAGTCCTCATGGGGTGACCTGATGACTGCAAGGCTGGCCTCTTCTTTTGGTAAGGTCACTCTGGGGTCCCTTGCTCTCATGCCTGACACCTGACATGGAGGGAATGGACACCAGACAAGAACCTACCTCCAATCGGGCCTTTCTGGCTTGAGGGGTGAGGGTGCATGAGGGGTTCTGGGCAGGATAAAGGAGGCAGAGTATTCCCATGTGTGAATGCTCTGTGGCCTGTACCCAGCCCAGAAAGGATTTAAATGGAAACGTCCCAGGGGATCCTGGAACTGGGGCCAATAGGATGCGGGAATTGTAACATCCTCAGGAACCAAGACACCACTGGGACGTCACCCTGCAGGGGACTCCACGCATGGGATCCACATAGAAACACAGAGACTCACCTACCCTTATGGGAAGCTCACTCTGAAGCTTCTCAGTCAGAGGAAGTAGGTTCAGCAGGAAATCACATCACCTAGGTAGGGGGTGGGTGGAGTCTGTCCTAAGGGGTGTGACCTGGAAGAGATGAGGAGGGAGTGGCCGAAGGTGAGCTTCAGCACCTGGAGTGGCAACTGATTCTTTCTTAGTTGCACAGTCTGGAAGCCCTGCTGAAACCTGTTCATTTTGGGTGACCCTGTCTGCCTTTGAAACACAACAACACACAAGCCATGACAGGAAGACAAGCTGACAGAAAGTGGTGGGTGGAGAGCAGGCTTCCCAACTGTGAATATCCCCAAGAGACACTCCCATTGCATGGACTACAGAGACATACCTGACAGCACCTGATGCCATCTGCTCCAATTGACCATGCCTCTCCTGGCACCATGTGACTTTCTCATGAACTCCTCCAATCATGCAAGTCAGAGAAGAGGCCTAAGCCTTGTAGACTCAAGAGCCACAATGGAAAGACCCTTCACAAAACTTCATCCTCAGACACTGATTTCAGGCTCTGCTCCCTATGCTAGACCACCCAGACTCCAGCCTCCTTTTCCCTGGTGCATGCTCAGGTGAGCATATAAATTAGAGATTCCTGAAAATGCTGCAGTTGTCTTCTGCTCCTCCTCTACCCCTCCCCCTCTGTCTCAATCTCCTCATTGCTAAAGATGTATTCCCCCCAATCTGTGGGTTCTGTGTTACTCTTTTGATGCAATCTTGCTGTGTACATAAATGTCTTATTTCCAGGAAGTTCCAGTCATCTAACTGTCCTTCACCAACAGTGTTTCCTTTAATACATTTGTTGTGTTGATGTCTCTCCCTTCCATTTCTATATTATTGATTGTTTTTTATCAGGAATGGGTGTTGGATATTGCATTATATATTTTCTGCACCTATTAACATGATCAGAGGGTTCTAATTTTCTCCTGTTTATGTAGTCAGTTACATTAATATGTTTTCTAATGATGAAACATCCTAGCATCCCTGGTAATAATCCCACTCAGTCAAGGTGAAATATAAGCTCAAAGGCAGGGATAGGCGCTCTGTAACTCAATCCATCCCATTTCCACAAATCTGTACATAAACTGTTAGGGTGTGTGATGTAATCATTCTCAATTAATTAGAGTCATGAAATCATCAAATTTGTTACTGTGTTTTTAAAACACCAGTGTAATATATCCCGTTGTAGAGTGTATTTTTTAAATGCTTTTACCCCACATTCTCTGCAGTTGTACAACTGTGTATTAAAGTTTCTCATGCATGAAAATAAAAAAATAATGTTCTCATGCACATCTACAGTTGTTCAAGATTGTCCTTAACTCTTGATTCATCTTGAATTTATATATTTTAAAATCATGATTATATGTTTTCAACAACTGTTCTGAATGATTATTATGTTAATGCTTATTTAAAAAAATACTCTAACATTTTAGTACTTATTATACTCAGAGCCAGTGTACAATGGAAGTTGCAATTGTTTGGTGTCATTAAGTGAGTTCTGAATTATAGTTACCCTGTGTACCACAGGAAGAAACACTGACCTGTCCTATACCATCTTCATAATTGTTCATATATTTGAGCCCATGGTTTGAGCCTTTGTCACTCTAAAAAGTTATCTTCTTTTTGCTGCCCCTCTACTTTACCAAGCACCACTTTTAATACTATTGTATTTACCTTCAGTGTTCAAATACACAAACACACTAAGGTTTTATGTTTATGAATAAGAACATACATTTAAAAGAACAATAAAATCAGACCTGTCATATGAATTCTAGACTCATAGAACAATAGAGAGCAGAGTAAAAGCTCCTTAGGCTTTTGTTTTTTTCCCTTACATTTTATAGAACATACTGTTTCATCTTTACCATAGCAGGTAGTGTCCTTATAAACAACAGTCCAAAACTAGACCGGTGATGTAGTGGTTTATTTTCTCACTCTCAGACATGCATAAGCACCACATGGAAGTTAAAGTATACGCCAGGTGAGGGGTCGCGCGGTGACCTGTTTGGGGTGACCCTGGTGCACACAGCAGCCTGGCTGGGGTGCAAGCGTCCTTCTTCCCCCTCGCCCGCTCCGTCGGCGCCCCTCGTGTGGTGAGATGTGGGAGGATGACCCAGGGGCTGGTTCCATCCCCCAGTTTTGGGATTGGTTGGGGTTCCTGGGGAGAATTCCTGTTGGAGAAAGGAGGATCCCAGACTGGGGCTTTGGGCGTCGGTGTTTCTGATTCATTGCGGGAATTTTGCGTGTCTCCCCCCCTCCATTGTTTCCTTTCACACAGTGGTGCCTCCTCCCTGAGACTCCTAGAATGTCTTCAGCTCACAGGTGAGCCGTGGGTCTGTTGCTTCTCTCACCACAATGTGAATGCTACTCAGGAAGCCAGTGGCTGCAGCTGGAGCACAAAACGTTTTAGGGCTTCCTCCTGAGGTTTGCCTAGTCTTGTCCCCTGTGCGGGGTGTCTTCTCCAGGAGTAGTGAAGGGGAGAGGAAGGGGTGAATCTGGTCTGGAAACTCCCTGGCTCATTCTTGACAGCCGGTAGGGCAGGGAGCGCGCTCACCCTTGAGGGTGTTAAAGTGATATTCCAGGCATTCCCAGGTTGTTGGGGGTAAGTCCAGGACTGAGACCTCAAGGGAGGTGACCCAGGTTGGTGGCTATCAGTCAACAGTATGGCAGGTGGCAAGTAAAAGGAGAAAGAAACAGGCCAAACTGTACAAAGATGGGGGTTCCGTGAGCAGGAACTCAAGCAAAGAGAGGGCCAGTCTTTCTTTGTGAAAGCATATAAGAAGGGCAAGACCCCTCAAGTACGGAAGATCCCCCAGTCCCACATACACTCTTCAAAAATTTTGCATGTTGCTTCTTTAATTTTTACAAAACCCTGTTTGTTTGTATTTAACAGTAGAAAGAAGCTGGAGGAAAGCTTCTTAGTGGAGGACAGACAGCTGGAGAGAAGGTTTCTTTAAGAGAACAGGAGAAAATTGCCATCAATAATGAATTGCTTTTCATGCAGAGAAAGTAGCCAGTAAAAGACATTCAGGCAATTGAACTGGATCCATATTTCTGCATATTTGTTAGTGTGGGGGAGTGTGAGAGCTGCTCCTGCTTGTTGCCCAGAGGGAAATTTATGTTTTCTGTTGCCTCTGAAGAAGTTTCTAGTAGCTTGCCCTATGTTTAGATTTATGCTGACTCCATTTTAACTGTGTATTCCCACCTGGAGTCATTTTATCCTTATTCTAATGATTTCCCTGCGTATGTTGCTTGGTTTGGGGGTTCTTTTTGTTTTGGTTTTGAATCAGCGATTTAGGAAAAGTTCCAGCTTTAAGGAAGCCATGGCCCAGATCCGGGACCTGAAGGAGGCCGTAGAGTTGCTCAAGGAGATCATCCAAGTGGGGTGTGGCTCTGCCAGTGAGAGACTGAGGGGCTGGCCTGGTGTTCCACACCATTCCTTGAAAACGTGCTGGCATGACAAGAGGCAGTACTCCCCTGAAAACTCACTGCCAGGGATTCTGACCCAGAGACCCTTTGCACAGGGTTGGGGTTTCCCACACTGTAACTCTTCAATGGAGTAGAAAGCCTCATCTTTTTCCAGCCAGTGGTTTCTAGCTGATGGCTTTGTGGTTAGAAGCCTAGCATGCAACCCACCAGACACCAGGACACCTGCTCTATACTGTAGTCTTAATTCTCCACCTCCCAATCTAGCGGGTCGAGAAAAGCTCATCCCCACGCCACATGAGACTCCCTACAGCTCGCTGGCCAGGGGGATGTTCTGCTCCCTGCCTGAGTGTGGAATGTGATTCATGTGCATAGACCTGCTCTTGTTGATTCCATGATGTTACATTGTACTTTCTAGATCCAGCTCCTGTGTAGAGACCAAAGCCCTCCAGCATGTCTGTGTAGGCTGATAGGCCCTACTGTCAAAATTGAGGTCAGATTCTAGTCTATTCATTAGCTAATTTCCTTAGGAAAGTCTTTGAGCCTCACTGAGCCTCTAGTGGTTCATTTCTAAAGTGGGCCGGATGTTTGCACTTGAGGGTTAAGTGACTCAGTGCAGGGTGTGGCATGCACTTGGTGGCTGCTGCTGTGATCTGTGCCGCCAAGAGGCATGCACACACATCCTAATGAAGCTTGGCTGAGTGGAAATGAAGGGCATGGGACAATGACAGCTGAGGATGAAGGTCCAGGAACATTGCTGGGGCCTGTCCTCCCTTCCAAATGCCTCAGGGGCACAGGCATTTGAAAGGACGAGGAGAAGGAGCTGGCACAGGTCAGCCAGGACCTGATGCTAACCGGCCTCGCAGAACTCATCCTACTTCTTGATGAGGGCAGGGAACCTTTGGAGGGAGTTGAGCAGAGCAGTGACATGGCCATGGCAGCATGAGGTATATCACTGGGGCTTCAGTGTGGAGCCTGGTGCAGGTACTTGGAGAAAGGGGGCAGGTGTGGATACAGGGAGAGCAGTGGGGAGCTTGTTGGGATAGTTTAAGAAGGAGGTGTGGCCGTGGCATAGGGATTGTAGTGGGGGCTGACGGGAAATATCCGGAGCCATTTTGTGTTGGGGCAGATGATAGAGGGGGGTGGCTGGCAAGATTTGGTAGCATACAGGATCAAGAAATAAAGCTGACACTCAGCTTCGTGATGTAGCTAAAGCTTGGGGACCTCCTGGGTGAGGATCAGGAGGCAGGATGTGGGCATCTTATGCAGGCATTTGCATTCCTTACCTGAGTCATGACCCCAGGAATAACTTGCTACATTGACTGGCAGTTAATGAACTTGCTGGGTCTTTTCCCTCTGTGTCGCAGCAAGGGCCAACCTGACTTAAGCTCTCCCGAGATGGCCAAGCAGCCAGTCTACAACCTGGAGAAAATTGACAACAAAGTAGAACCCACTGTAGACATGCTTCTCAATTACTTGCAAGGTGGGGCTGGTTGCAAGGGGGTGTGGGGTTTCGGGGCTGGGGAGTGGGTGGGGATTCTGCTGGCTCCTGAACAACTACAGGTGTTGACAGCTGTGCCTTCAGTGAGTATGGGACCTGGGGGACACCACTCACCCCAGTGGACCATGTCATTCCAGTTTTCAAGAAGGCCCTGGACCTGGTCATGCAGGTGCAAAAGCGAACCAACAAAGAAACCAGAATAAGAAAAAGCCCCAGTGATGACTCCAAACAAATCTGAAAATAATGGATGTTTCCCACAAACTTTTTGAAGGCCCCTTGTATCTCTCTCACAACTTTTGCCTGTTCAGTTATTTACAGGTTTAAGCCTTATTGACAGCAATTATAAAACTCTGGTGAAAGGTAACATTCCATGATCCTTGTAGTTTTTCCATCACCTCTACCTTTCACCCCCCACTTTCTGCATACTGACCCTATTAACCACCAATAAACTTTGACATCTCACTAGGGGGAAGTTCTGTTCCAGTCTCTGCCTGAGTGTGGAGGGTGATTCATGTGCAGAGACCTGCTCTTGTTCATTCCGTGAAGGTTCACACTGTACTTTCTAGATGCTAGCTCCTGTGTAGCAACAAAAGCCCTCAACATATCTGTGCAGGCTGATAGGCCCTACAGTCAGAATTGAGATCTAATTCTAGTGCTTCTATTCATTAGCTGATTTCCTTGGGAAAGTCCTTGAGCCTCACTGAGCTCCTAGTGGTTCGTCTCTAAAGTGGGCCAGATCTTTGTGGGTTAAGCGACTCAGTGCAGGTCTGGCAGGCAGTCAGTGGCTGCTGATGTGATCCGTGCTGCAGAGGCATGCACACACATCCTAATGATGCTGGACTGAGTGGAAATGAGGCCATGGGACACTTACAGCTGAGGATGAAAGTCAAGGAAAATTGTTGGGGCCTGTCCTCCCTTTCAAATGCCTCAGGGACACCGGCATTTGAAAGGACAAGAAGAAGGAGCTAGCACAGGTTAGCCATTCCTGGTGCTAACCAGCCTCCCAGAACTCATCCAGCTTCCTGATGAAGGCAGGGAACCTTTGGAGGGAGTTGAGCAGAGCAGTGACATGGCCATGGCAGCATGAGGTATATCACTGGGGCTTCAGTGTGGAGCCTGGTGCAGGTACTTGGAGAAAGGGTGCAGGTGTGGATGCAGGGAGAGGTGTGGGGAGGTTGTTTGGATAGTTCAAGAATGTGGCTGTGGCATAGGGATTGTAGTGGGGGCTGATGGGAGATATCAGAGCCATTTGGGGTTGGGGCAGATGGGGGTGGAGGTGGCTGGCAGGACTTGGTAGCATATAAGGTGAAAAAATGATGAATTCTTTAATACTTTTTCTTCCTGAGCTGCCCTTTGAGATTATCTGTTCAGCTCTTTAACTTCATCATTTCTTCCATTTGCCTTAGCTACTCTAAGGAATGAGCAATTTCAATGTCTCTTCTGATATCCACTTTGATTTTTTTCTTGCTTTTCTGTCTTTAATGACCATTTGCTTCCTTCACATATGATGTTCTTAATATCACCGCCCCCCACATCCCAGCTCATCAGGCCATTAGTGTTCATTCCATTAAGTCTCTTCTTTAAATGTTACCTAAATTCAGATTGGATAGCCTCAAAATATTATTTTAGCTCTTGTAGACTCATTTTAATATTTTTAAGTTTCAAACAATTTACAGAAATTTTAGACTAAATCTATAATAGAGTTATATAGTTTATATTTAACACACTTGTATCTTTAGAGTAGTGACTAACTTCTTGACTAATTTTTAATTAATTGAGTTTTAGTTTTTGACATAACATTTCTTTATATATTCTGAATACAAGATTATTAGGTATCTCATGAATAGCTACTGATGTAGGTTGCCTTTTAAAATTTCTTGATTGTGTCTTTCCAATTACAAGGGACTTTAATTTTGAGGAAGTTCCACTTATGTTGAACTTGGGCTGCTTATGTTTAAGATGTCATCATTGCTTAAAATGCAAGATATCTTAAGAAACCATTCCCTAATCCAGGGTCACAAACATTTATGTATATGATTTCTATTAAGGGTTTTATAGATTTGGCTCTTACATTTAGGTCTTAGATCTATTTTGAGTTAGTGTTTGCATATGGTGCAAGGTGGGAGTCAAAACCCATTCTTTTTTCCTGTATCTAGTTGTTTCGACAGCATTTGCTGAAATCACAGTGACTTCTCTGTGTACTCTTTTTGAGTCAATTAGCTATGGATGTATGAGGTTGAATTTTTAGACTCTCAATTATATTCCATCAATATGTCTACCTTTTTGTCACTACTACACAGTCTTAATTACGATAGTTTTTTAGTAAATTTTCATATCAGGCAATGTGCATTCTCCACCTATATTTTATTGTCTCTCAGGATTATTTTGGCTATACTAAAACTGTCACATGTCCATAAAAATTTTAGAATCAAAATTATAGAATCAGCTTGTCATTTTCTGGAAAAACAAACCTTGAGAGGAATTAGGTTGAATCTGTAGATGAGTTGTAGAATATTGCCTCTG
The DNA here is from genome assembly GCF_050624435.1 of Tenrec ecaudatus. Classification (NCBI taxonomy): domain Eukaryota; kingdom Metazoa; phylum Chordata; class Mammalia; order Afrosoricida; family Tenrecidae; genus Tenrec; species Tenrec ecaudatus. The sequence goes on along the minus strand of NW_027459684.1, from coordinate 191,232 downwards.
GATAATAATCAGTCTACCAATCCACCAAAACATCAGCTTTGTACCTGGCTCATTTTTTGCTCAGGTCTCAGTTTAAATGTTTAGCCTTCTCACATCTTATTCAAAGTTCACTCCTCTGCTCCATTATAGTACATTATTTATAAACTTGACATTTATTACACTCTAAATAGTTTGTCTTGATCTGGAGAGTTTATGCTTCAAGTAAGTCTTTTATTATAAAGATTCTCTAGGACCAAACACAATGCCTACTAACAATAATTGTTCTTAATTTTTGTCGGCACCAGTCTGTGCTGAGAGTAGGTGAATGGAGTGTTGTGGAGCGGGAATACTGCAAGAAGTATACTTGAGGGAAGGGGGTTTTCGGCACCCCCATAGAAGCATGCACTTAGTGGATGATGGTTCCGGAGGGGTCCAGTCCCCCAGAGGATCTCTCTGGTGGGAGAGCAACTTTCTGGAGAGGTCTCAGATACACCAACAATTTTTTTTCTGGCAAGTCCCAGACTCCTAGAGCATCATTCTGGTTTGGTCCGGACCCCAAATAGCATCATTCTGGCGGGGTCATGGATCCCTCAGAGCGTCATTCCAGCAGGGTCCCAGAACCCCAAAACATCATTTCACCAATGCTTCCAGTGCTTCATCAATTTGTTGAAACTTTTTAAATTGAATTCAGTCAATGCTTGGCAACTGGTTTTGGCTAATTCCATCAGTGTGGCTTGAGTATCTTCCATTAGTACTGTTGGTTCTTGTTTATATCCTTCCTCTTGAAAGGGTGGAATGCCAACTAATTCTTCTTGGTAGAATAATGTGTATTCTTTCCATCTTCACTTCATGCTTCCTGGATCATTCAATATTTACCCCATAGAATATTTCAGTAGAGTACCTCAAAGCTCAGATTTGTTTTTCTTCAGTTATTTTAAGATATACTGAACATGTTCTTCTATTTTGGTTTTCTCACTCTAGGTCTTTGCACATTTCATTATAGTACTTCTCCGGCTGCTTTCTGAAAGTTTTTGTTCAGCTCCTTGACATCATTTCTTATTAAGTGCCCTAGCTACTCCATGATTAAAAGCAAGTTTCAGAGTCTCTTCTGACATCCAGTTTGAGCCTTTCTTTCCTGTCTCTTCAATGACCTTTCGCTTTCTTCATGTTCTCGGTGATATCCTTAGTGTTTAGTGAGTCAGATATGCTCCTGACATCTCAATATTCAGGTGAGATAGACTCAAGGTTGTATTTGGCTCCCGTGGGCCTGTTGTAATTTTCTTCAGCTTGAATCTGAACTTAGCTACAAGCAATTGATGGCATGTTCCACAGTTGACTACTGGACAGATTTTAGCGGCTGACATTTAGCTTCTCCATCTTCTCTTCCCACAAATGTAGTCAATTTGATTCCTGTCTGTGCCCACAAGTATTTGCTATGAACAAGTTGTTAGCCTTGTAAAATTCTATCATGTGATCTCCAGATTTATTTCTATCACCAGGACCATATTTTCCAATTACTATTCCTTCCTCTTTGTTTCCAACTTTTGAATTCCAATCGCCAATAGTTATCCATGCATTCAGATTGTGTGTTTGATCAATTTCACACTGAAGATGATGGTAAAATCCATCAGATTCTTCATCATCAGCTTTAGTAGTTGGTGCATCAATTTAAATAACCGTATTGACTGGATTTTCTTGTCTGCAGATAGATAGTATTTTATCACATTAGCATCGTACTTCAAGTCGATCTTGAAACGTTCTTTAGGAAGATGAATGTGATTCCACTTGCATGTGTCATTCCCAGCACAGCAAACTGTTTGACTGTCTGATTCAAAATGGCAGATATCAGTCCGTTTCAGCTCATTAACACCTAGTGTATTGATCTTTATGAGTTCCATGTAATATTTTATGACTTCTAGTTTTTCTATATTAGTACTTCAAAATTCTGAGTTTCAATGATTAAATAATTGTCACTGTTTCTTCTCATATTGAGACATCTTCTATCAGCAAATGAAGGTCTCAACTGACTTATTCCATTCACATCATTATGATCAACTCTGCTTTGAGCTGGTAGTTCTTCCCTGACCATATTTTGAGTGCCTTCTATCTTGAGAAAGAGCCCTGGTGGCATAATAGTCATGCATTGGTCCATGAACTACTAATTAGCATTTCAAAACCACCAATGTTCCTTGGGAGAAAGACAGGGCTTTCTACTCCCTTAAAGAGTTACAGTCTGGGAAACACAGAGGGAAATTTCTATCCTGTCCTATAGGGTCAGTACGAGTTGACATCGACTCACTGGCAGTGAGTTGAGTTCTGGACTGAGGTCTTATATTTGGTTGCTATTCATGAGGTTGCAGTGACTAATTCTCCGCAAGTGGACAAATCAGTTCTTCGTATGAACTGCTATCAGGAATCACCTAGCTCTCACCTCAGTAGTTTAATTGATTTGGATTGTGGTATGATCCACTGTTTTTTTTAAACCTTCATTATAAGTGATTATGCTGTGTAACGAGGCTTGAGAACCACTCCAATATGAGTCAGTTCTCCCAACCCCAATATTTACCAAAAGCAGAGAACAAATCACATGCACCCAAATATTCAAACAGGAGATGGCATTATACCTCCCTCAGAAGCCCACTATGGTGGCTAAATGGTCTCATTTCCAGACTTCCTCCCGACCCACCCACACACAAAAAAAGTGTTTCATAAGCCCCTTCTTTGGCAAAATTACTTTTGTTGGATCATTTCTCTATATTTGAATAGAGACCAAGATCATTCACCACCTTATTTGTTAGACATCCAGGAAACACAGAACTTCTGTTACAATCCCTGGCGATAGCTCTCACAGAGTCAAGAATGAAATATTGTACCTGTGTTCCCATGTTTTAAAGACTGTGTATCAGGACACGATGACACACTTAGCACTGCAATTTCAGACTACAGTACATTATTCCATTAAAAATAAACAACTACAATTATATTGTTTCAGTCTGGGTACATTAGAGAAACAAAACCACAGAAACATGAATAAGAGAGTTTTATATAAAGGGTAAGTGCACATCAAGAAAACATCCCAACCCAGTGCTGCCGAAGCCAACAAGTCCAAAATTAGCCCATATGTCCGACACCAATCCATAAAGTCCTCCTCCATCTCACAAAACACACGCAATAAGGCTGACTGCAGAAGGAAACCCGAATCAGTGAGCATGTAAGCATCTCAGCACTGGCAGGGGTCTCCACATGGCTTCTCCAGCAACCAGGGCTGCATCAGGGTAGGTCCATGTGGCTTCTCCTCAGGGATGTCTTTCATGAATGAGCCTTGCCAGTTGAAGAAGGGAACTGGCTAAGGCAACTGCATCCTGATCCAACCATCAGAAAGCAAGAAACCCGAGAATTAGAATGGCAAGGCTCACAGAGCCATTTATCCCTCCACCTTTCAATTAATCCCACACGTGTCAGCCATGTTGGCACAATAAACTTTATCTCACATGCCAACTAGAAATTTTTCAGAAGTAATTTTTATGTGAGGTAAAACATTGTGCACACCAGCAAGTGATTCTTTTTTATAACCGAACTATCAATAAAATAAGTCAAAACCTATATGCTTTTCCCAAGACAGGATTTCACAAGAAGAGTGAAGCATATGTGGGAACTGGCCATGTGTTAGAAAAACTTGAAAGGGACAGAATCCTTTAATCATAACAGTAAGGATGCTTAGGTGAACTTTCCCAGACTTATACAGTCAATAAGTACCAAGGCTGAGATTTCTTCAGTGTGACTCCAGATGAACCAACATGGCCGCTGAGATCTGCAGGAGTAGGAGTTAAAACCACACCACCATCAACAAGTCAATTCTGACTATTGGGACCCTCTAAGACAGACTTAGAAATGCCCCCTGGTGTTTCCAGAGCCTGCAAGTCAGTGTTCCCCAAAGTGAGTAAAGGCGCTCCCCTGAGGGTGAGGTTGGGATCACTGGAATGATGCAGGGAGGTTTCAACAGCAGATACCTATACTTTATCCCAGGTTATGGACTACCCTACAGAAGTTTTCAATTGCCACAGAAGTGCTGAGTGATTATTACTTTCTGTAAGGGCTAGTTAGCCAAATAAATTTGGGAACCTATGAAATTCTTTTTGTCAAAAGATAGTCTCATTGATCTCCCACAGAGCAGCTGGTGGCATTGAACTGGTGACCTTGTGTTTATCAGCCCAATACATAATGCACTACACCATCCAGGTTCCTTAAGTAGCAGCTAGTTAGCCCAAAGGCAAACAACCAGTTGCCGTCCAGTGAATTCCAAATCTCAGAGACCCACGTGTGACAGAGGAAAGATATCCTTCCTGGGGTTTTCAATGGTCATTATATTTTTGAAGTACGATGCCAGAACTTTCTTGAGGGTGTTGTTGCTTGTGAACTTAAACTGTCAAACTCTTGATCAGTCACGGGCATTGACTGTTCCATCCAAGGACTCCAGTTAGGAGACAAATAAGAACAAAACTCAAACAAACTCACTGCCATGGACTCAAGGCTGACTCACAGCAACCCTTTAGGACAGGCTAGAACTTCCCCTGTGGGTTTCTGGGACTGTGACTATTCAATGGAATAGAAAGCCTCGTCTTTCTCCTGAGGAACAGCTGATGATTTTGAACTGCTGACCTGTAGTTATCAGCACAACACATAGCTACTCTGCCACCAAGGCTATTCAGGATGATTATGAGGTAGGTGAGAGCCTGGCAATTTTCAGGGAATTTAAGAGATCATTGTGATTGGAGCTTTGATTCTGAGATGGAGAGGGAAGGCTTTGACACAAAATGGTTTTCTCTTTCAAATGAATGCTCTAGTTATAACGTGGGGAATAGGTCATGGGAAGCCGGAGTATGTGTGGAGGACACCCTGATGGCACTACATGAAGCAGTTCTCAGCAGCTAACTGAAAGCAGTGCTGTGGAAGAAAGACCTGGCCATTCATTACTGCAGAGACAATATCCTGAGAAATCCTGTGGGGCAGCTTTGCCCTGCCACATGGCTCTACCGTGCGTTGGAATCTGACTGATGGCACCTACAAAAGACTATGCATCTATGCAGGGAGGAGAGGTAATAGCTTGAACTTTTACTTTTTGTTTTAACTGTTTTATTGGCCTATAATTCACATATTATACACATACCCTCCTTTATTGTACTCATATTTTTAGCTCCCTATTTTCCCCAAACCTCCCTGTCATGGTGTGAATAACCAGTATTCCAAATGTATGATGAAGTTTTGAACACAAGGATGTGTCTCATTGTACCCCAGCACAGCTAAAGACATAGAGTCTCCATAATTCTACGTCTCCATTTATTTATGTTTTCTCTGTTTCTTCTACTTATGTCTGTCTGGTGCAGACCTACTACTGCAATGTTCTCAGACTCCTAGTGATCAGAGTTCTGTGGTAAAAGTATTTTTAATAGGTTATATGACCAAGGAAAAACCTGATCCCATTGAGTACACCTGTCCCTCTGGGATGTTATTACCCAAGCCTCACTGGCCTTCCTGAGGGCAGGCAAGCTAGGATGCAGGCAGGAAGGTGGTTTCCTGGCTTGTTTACCGTCAGCATGGAGGCAGCCACTGGAAAAGCAGAGCGAGGCTCACAGTGTGTGATGTGAGTGGCCAATAGGTCAGTCACAGAGAAAATCATTAAGAGGGGTATTTCCACACTCAAGGCCCCGAACATGTTACTCCTGTGTAACCCTGTAAATTCCACACGTTGCCTAATGAACCAATCCAAAGGATATGAGAAATGTTTAAATTTACATATACAGCATGCATTGCCCACAATTAAACTAGTTTATTTCCTGCGTTTTGTTTGTTTAGTGGTTTACATATATGTTTCTAACTACAGGGTTGACAGTCCACATCAACCAGTCATTTCTTTGGATAAAGATGAGGCTTCCTGCTCTTTTAAGGATTTACTGGTTGGGAGCCTATGGGAGTATATCTGAAACAAACACACAAACAAAAGCGCTCTACAATCTGCCTTATTTATTTAAATTAGGTTATGCAGTCAGGGTGATTTGGACAGCCTGTCCCCAACTAAAACAGTAACAAAACAGAGAACAACTATTTATTTAATAGTAGAACTCAGGATGACATTGTTCATCAAAATCTCTCTCCCTGAGCAACATGGCCTGGGTGTTTATAGACAGTGCTTAAGGATGATGATGCTCTAGCAAGCCAACTTGAAGTGGAGTTTTTGTTTTCAGGTTTTTCTCCTTGTTTGTAAGGGTCTATCCACATCCCAGCTAAAAAAGTTAGCAACTTCTGTCCTTCAAGTAGAAGCGGGCTTAAGTTTTTATTTCAAAGGAGGAGTAGCACTGGTGCGTCAACACATTGTGTACTCTAACAAATTTTCAAATTTGAAATGAGAAAAGGAAAGTACATGACGCCCCAGTGAGGTCCTGTGATGTGTTGCAGCATCAGGAGTACACGCTGTGAACAGCAAATTAAGAAACCTGTACTTTGTATTCTTGCATTAATTTATAATAAATAACAAACTGCTATTAAATTAAGTTTAACTTAGGGATTGAATTCTGAGGTCTACATTTGTGGAAGACTGAGGTTTATGCAAGTTGTTGTTAGTTGCTGTGATAGTTAAGGTTTATTGTGCTAACCTGGCCGATAAATACATGGGATTAATTAAAGAGCAGAGAGATAAATGGTGGCTTGGTGAGCCCCGCCTTTCTTATTCTCTGGTATCTTGTTCTATGATGGTCTGACCAGTGTGTGGCTGCCTTAGCTAGTTCTTTGCCTCAGCTAGCAAAGCTCACTTCCTGGGAGACATCCCTGAGAAGCCACGTGGACCTGCCAAGATGCAGACCTGGGTCTGGAGAACAGCGTGAAGACTCCTGCCAGAGCTGAGATGCTTAAACACTCACTGATTTGACTTTCCTCCTGCATTTGGCATTGCATGTGTTTTGTGAGTTTGAGGAGGACTTTGTAGATCTGTGTTGGATATATGGGCTAATGTCAGATTTATGGGCTTGGACTGGCCTGGGTTGGGATGGTTTCTTAAAGTACACTTTACTCTTACATAAAACTCTCTCTTATATACATAAGAGTTTCTGTGGATTTGTTTCTCTAATCTACCCAGACTGACACAGTGCTCTCCTGTCAGGTCTGAATCACTGATCTTATGCTCACAGATTGAAACACTGCCAAGTCCTGCATCATCCTGAACATTGTGGCTAAGTCTGAGCCTATTGTTGTAGCCAATGTGTCCATTCATCATCTTGAGCTTTTTCCTCTTTGAGTTGCTGTACAACTTTTCCATCCATGTTGTCGTTTTCCAGGGACTCTCTCTCCTGATAACATGTTCAAGGTACATGAGACAAAGTCTTGGGTGAGGCAACACAAAGGAAACCTGTGTAACGTGGCATTTTATGATTTCCTTCACATTCAAGTTGTTGAAAATCTAAGGCATGAGCTGAGAATAATAAAACTGTTTAAGACTCCATAATCGTTTCAGGGGAAACACCAGAATAATTGCCTCTTCCTTAATATACTTGAATCTGCTGGAGTTACATTTGGAGGTCAGATATGGGAAACTGTTTGAATTACAATAGTAAGGAAGTAAAAGAAATTTTACACTGTGGGAAGCTCAAGTGTTTTCATTGGAATCGGTTGTCTGAATGACACACACCTGGAGCTTTTTTTTTTCTTTCAGTTGTAGGTTTTGATTCTGTGTCTTCTCTTCTTTATGCTAGGTTTCCAGGGTATGGACTGCTCTTTCTAGACTTTTGACAAACTCTTAGTCTGCAGGGTTAAGGTCTGGTGCTGGCTGCAGTTTTGTATATGGGAGGGAGAGGGACACAGAATCAAGTGTTTATTCAGATGGTCTATGTGTCCTAACGTAGAAGTCAGACAGAACAGTCTGGTTACTGAAGTTGCCATCCGCCTGGGACTGAGTTTTGGCTGCAGGAGAAGAATGATAGGGATAAAAGTGATGCAAACAGAAGCAAGTATCTTTAATATGTTGATGCCTTCATACTCCAGCCTGGACACTGATCCTTTCTGTTGACTTTACATGCAATCTCCCCTGACTCCAAAACAGTTCTGAGGAGTAGGTTATTGTGACTGAGTAGGAGGGCTCACTGCCTAGTTATCACACTTCGTAAGTCTGCATGAGGGCTATTCCACCTCAAGCGGTGTCTTCGTGTGCCTCAATCAGTGTTTCCACCCAAATTCCTAGGCTTCTGAATTCCCGGTACCCTGTGTCATGCAGTACCTTTTACCCAATAACCCTGGTGTTTATACTTCATAAGCACCTTTTCATTTGTGGAGATCAAAAAAATTTGTTATTAAATAATGAGGTTTATGGAAATTGAAAAAATAAGCCATTAGAAACTTATTTGTCTAAAAAAATAAAGCCAGTTTGCAAGGAAATGTCTGCATAAGCTGAGTAGGCAGTAATTGAGCCGGCTTCAAGTTGGCAGCCAAGCACTTGCTTCATTGAATGTGAGTTACTATCCACAGTGTTGGAAGTAAATTAGGGTCATGAAACAGGTTCCTAAAAAGTCCCCAAATCACTATTACAATGATTGAAACCATACCTTAGCCTTCCAGATCATTCAAGCTTTTAAAAAACAGGTCAATTTCACATTCAGTTCCTCAACCCACAACTCAATTGGCTCATATCAGTTCAAAGACCCAGAAAACACAATCTCTGAGTTGTGCTGTATTATAGTTATGATGAGCTGCATTATGACCATCTGATTCTCTTTCTTTTTTTTAGAAAGTTTACCATAAGTAGCATGCACTCATGCTATACCACACACCTCTGATGCCACTGTAGCTGTAAGTTTATATCCAATATATTCAAGCCCCACAGACTGATGACGGTGAGATATGCAAAGCCAGGGGGTGGGAGTCCCCCATCCAGAGATTTTTCACTTTTTTTAATATTAACAAACACACACAATATTGGTTTCTCTTGTTAGTTTTTTACAATTTTTATAAAGATGCTCAGTTACTGTTTTGTTGGGGTTTTTATATTTTGTGTTTGTTTTTTTGTTTGTTTTTATTTATTACCTCTTTTGTTTAAGTAGGGAATTTATAATAAAATATGTACTTTATGGAATAAATTTTAAGAACCAAAATATATTTTAAATAAATTAACGGATCTTTGATCTTACAGCTAAATCACTGATTATATATTTGCAGAGCCGACTTAAAGGATGAAAGAAAATTCTATCAAGAGTTACTTTTGACTTCATAGCCTTCCTAATAAAGTCTTTTAACTACTTATAGAAAAAAATAGAAAAGAAAAGCTAGAATCATGAGGTATTTGACTTCGGTCAGGACTGCCTCATGACAGAATCGTCGGCATGAGGCTGGTCATAACACAGGACTGAGTACCTTTCATCCAAACAGTTACTGTGGTGTAGATTCCAAGTCATGGAACTACCAGGTGTGCAGAGCCAAACTGAACCGTGTGAGATAGGGGCTGCAAGGCTGTGTGTGGGTTCAAAAGCAGACCACCAGGTCTGTGTTCTGAGGTACCACCATATGGGTTCAGATGATCGTTTTAGTTATGATTTGGGCAATTAACTGTTTGTGCCACCCACAGATGGCATGGAGGAAAATAGCTTTTGACTGTTTAGTGTCTTTCCCAAACGGAAATGGGTGCTTACTTGTGTCCTGCCTTTTCTTATATTAGTTGTGTTAGTCTGAGTACATTACAGAAATAAATCCACAGAAACTGTAATGTATAAAAGAGAGCATTAGATAAAGGGTAAATGCACATGGAGAAAAAATCCCAAACCAGTGCAGCCCACATTAACTCATATGTTACACCACAATCCTCAATGTCCTCCATCTTAACAAACACATGCCGTGAAGGTGGCTGCAGGTGGACAGAACTGCCATCTGGGTGTCTGAGGTTGTTAACTCTTTACTAGAATTAAAAACGCCTTTTGTGCGCCTGGATCGGCTGGTGTGTGTAACCACTCAGACACGAGGGCTCCATCTCCTTTTGCAGGACTACTCATGATTTATTATCTAACCAATGCTGCTCAAAGGGAGGTTCACTCCGCTATGGGAATGAGTTAATCTGTGCACTTTAGATGTTGAAATCCACAGACACACGTGTATAAAAGAGAGTTGTAATTAAATATTAAATGCACATCAATGAAACTTCCCTAAAAGATCTTTTTAATCTCATATGCCCACCATTATCCCATAGGCGCCCCAGAATCCACACAGTCTTCAAACATTTACAAAAGAGATGGAATGAGGCTGACTGCTAGTAAAAGCCAAGTCAGAGAAAGCAAAATACTCTCATATTTGGTGGGCATCTGCATATACATGTGGAAACACCAAAGCTGTTTCAGGTAGATAATGTGGCTTCTGCTCAGATATGTCTGAGTGTACTTGAGGCTTGGAAGCAGCAGCATTTAACTGGCTAAGGCATAATCTCACTCTACTGAATTTCAAAATCAAGATCTGTGAGAACTTGCAAAGTTAAAGTGACCAAATGCATGAATCATTCCGCCCTTCAATTAACACCACCTGTGCATCTTGGACATTTGGCATGATAAGCTAACAATATCAGTGAGCATAACCTGTTGTGAAAAACAGCCCCAATGAACTGAAAATAGCCTTATCTGTTTTCTTTGGTAGTTGACTGTTCTTTTATTCTTTCGCTGACCTCAGGATTATCTCTTTTTCCTTGAAATTGAATAGCTTGAATATGAAGTGTTGTGATTTTTTTCATTAGGGATTTATCCTATTTGGGGTTCTCTCAGCTTCTTGAGCAGTTATTTTTCACCTCATGTGTGCTGTTGGGGAATTTTCTTCTATGCTTTCTTGTACTATTTTCTCTGTAGATATTTTGTTTCTTCTTCCAGGATCCTGATAAGATGTAGGTTGTTTCTCTTCATAGTGCCCCATATTATTCTCAGGCTTTCTTCTGATTCCTTTACTTTTTTTGTTGTTGATTGTTCCTTTAGTCGATTGTAGTCATAGTGTTTTCCTTCAAGCTCACTGGTTCAATTTTCCTCTTCTTCCACTCTATTCTTCAGGTTTTTTACTAATGCTGCCTAATTTGGTTATCTCATTGTTTGTTTTCTGTGATTCCTTTTGGTTTGAGGATTTTACTTTTTCCATTTCTTCCTTGTTCTCTTTACTGTTTCTTACATCTCTTGATATGACTTCAACACCCATTTTCTGAATTCAATTTCTGGTAGTTTTATTGCCTGTTTTTCAGAGTACTATATTGCATTTGGGTGATTTTTGGTTGTTTGTGTTTGTTTTTCTTCATATTATGGTTTGTTTACTGTGGTTGAGGGCTATTTCCCCAGTATCATGGAACAGCTCTTGGTGTTGTATGCACTGCTGGTCATGTAGACGCATTTGGCTCTGTTTAGTTATCTGAGAATAGTCTAAATGAAGCTAGAAAATATACAGTGTTGAAATGGAGAAAAGAAGAGTTGGGTAATTGGAGAAGGTGGAGAGAGAAGAGCAAGAGTGACATAATAGATAAGTGGTTGTCTGGAGAGGTGAACACATTTGTAAAATAATGTGGAAATGCACTTTAAGGGTAATAATCAGAATTAATAAATTTCACTGAAATATATTTCATAAGGACAATGAAAGAGAGCAGAATGATATATTGGAGGATTGCAGGCAGATGAGGGGCAAATGAGAAATAAAAAGAGCAGAGAATGTCCATGGTGTGGATGCTAATTTTTGTTATTAATGACAATGTGAATATGTGCATGTTAGTGCATCAGAGAGGGTTGTTGGGAAAGCCCTTGTTTGGGTGGATATGATGGAACCTAAAGGACTGCCTGTTTTGCCTAGGAGGAATGGCTATTTTCAGTTCATTGGGGCTGCAACAGAAGAAAATACTGGAAAAGGAAGTAGGAGAGAATTTAAAAAATAGAGTATTGTAATGGAAAAAATACAAAAATGAATCTCTCTCTCTCTCTCTCTCTCTCTCTCTCTCTCTCTCTATATATATATATATATATATATATATATATATATATATATATATATATATATATATACTCTTTGATAGTGTTATTTTGGTAATACATGTGTTATGTGAGGGAGGTGGAAAAGTGGTGGAGGAGGATACTGGAGCAAAAAACACAAAGGGAGGAAGGAAAAGAAAAAATCAGAATTGAAAAGTTGAACTTGGGTACTGATTTTGTCTGCACCGTGCAGTCTACATGGAGCTGTCTTCCATAGACTAGTGAGGTGATAGTTTTGGCTGGCTGGCTTGCTTCAGAGAATGGGAAGTGTGGGCAAAGGGCAGAAATGATTATGCTGACCAGGAGCAGGACTCACAGAAATGGCGCCTGTCTGCTCTCTGGTAAAGGGGAGTCTATAATCAGGCATTGCTGCTTTGTCATTATGAACTTGCGTCTGCTTATCTTTATGTTGAGATTCTTCCAGTAAGATATCCTTCATAGTGGACTTTCTCTGGTAGTTGCTGTACTTGTTATCTGAGAGCCATCTGACCTCTCTTCCCTTTTGATTTCCCATGGATATTAATGGTGGATTCAAGTAAAATGAAAGCCTTGAAAACTTTGATCTTTTCTCTATCATGGTGTCTATTCGTCCAGTTGTAAGATTTTTCCTTTTCTTTACACTGAATTGTAATCCACAGATCAGGCTTTGGTCTTCATCAGTAAATGATTCATGTACTCTTTACTTTTTGGAAGCAATATTGTGTTATCTGCATATTGTGGGTTTTTATCTAATCCCGATGCTACAACTTCTCCAATTATTGGCTCAGCATACAGATTAAGTATGATGAAAGTATACAACCCTGATTGCACACCATTCCTGATTTTAAGCCATGAAGTAATCCCCTTGGTTTGTTAGAAAGATCATCTCTTAGTTTATTCATGGATTCAATAGAAGCACAATTAAGTGCCCTGGATTACACATTTTTAGCAGTGTTATATGAGATTGGTTATGATTCGAACACTCAAATGACTTTGCACAGTCACTGAAATAAGTAACCAACAGCCTTCTGTTACTCTTTGCTTTCAGTCAAGAATCACCTGATATCTATAATATTTCTCATTTCATGTCCTCTAATGAATGCAGCATGCATTTCTCCCAGTTTCTTAATAATTTACAGTTATAACTACTTTTGAATTAACATCTAGTATTTTACTTGTATGTATTATTAATTATATTGTTCAATAATTTCCACAATTCTTTGAAATGAGCACAAACATAGATGCTTTCAAGTCAGTTAGCCTTGTCAGTGGATCTTCCAAATTTCTTGATCCAGTCTAGTGAGTAATCCCAGCACTGCATCATTTTTTTTGGGTAGGGTGGTGATGGTGGTGAGAGATTTCAATAAGCATGCTATCAATTCCTGAAGCCTTGTTTTTGCTAATGTCTTTAGTACACATTGAAATTCTTAATCTTACACTAGCTCTCGAAATGTACAAATGTCCAAAAAATTCAGTACAGAAACTATGTGTATTCCTTCCATCATTTTTTTGATAATTCCAGTATCATTTGATATTTTGCTCATAGACTCTTTCAATATTTCAACTCAAGGCTTGAATTTTCTGCATTTATTTCAGTTTGAGATATACTCAGTGTATTCTTTCTTTTTCGCTTACTAATTCAACGTTTGTGCACATTTCATTTGAATATTTTACTTTTTTTTCCTCTAGCTGCCTTTGAATTATTCTGATCATTTCTTTTACTTCATTTTTTCCCACTTTTCTTTATCTACTCTATTTTCAAGAGTCCTGTTTGGAGTCCCTTTTGACATCTCTAGATATCACCATCATTACCATGGTCTTCTTTTTTTAATTCCTTTATTTTTAATGACTTTCTTTTCATCATATATGATATTCCTGAGGTTATTCCACAGTTTTTCTAGGTATTTAATAAACAATATTAAGTGTATCTAATCTCCCCTAGAGATGGCGTCTAGATTTTTGGAATATACTTGTGGTCATATTTCATTTCTAGTGGACTTGTTTTACTTTTCTTTATCTTTAACCTGAACTTGTGTATGTGCAATTAATTGAGGGTCTGTTTTAAAGTAGGTTCCTGTTCTTCTTTTGTATGATGATATTGATCTTTCCCATTGTCTCTTCCCACAGATATAGTCCATTTGGTTTTGGTGTAGTCCATCTGGTGAGGTCCAGTTGTATAGCCACTGTTTATGTATAGCCATTGTTTATGTTGTTGAAAGGATATTTGCAATGAAGAAGTTGTCAGTCTCACAAAATTCTACCACGTGTTCCCCAGCTCCTTTTATATCCACATTGCCTACTACTTATGTTTCCTTGTTGTTTCCAACTTTCATTTTCAAATCGCCAGTAAATATCAATTGATCTTGATTTCATGTTTGAACAAGTTCAATCTGCAGATGTTGGTGGATTTCTTCAACACTGGCTTTAGTGGCTTCTGCATAAGTTTTTATCATGGTTGCATTAACTTGTCATCCTTATATGGGTATTGATGTTATCCTACCACAACAGCATAGTACTTTAAGATAAGTCTTGAAATGTTTTTTTGATGATGATGATGATGATGATGATGATGAATACAATGTCATTTCTCTTGAAATTTTCCTTTAGACATAGTAAACCATATGATTGTCTAATTCAAAATAACTACTGTCAGTCAACTTTAGTCTACTAATGGCGAGAATATTGATCTTTATGTGTTCATTTGTTTTTACAACTTCCAATTTTGCTATATTTGTACTTGTAACGTTCCGTGTTCTGATTATAAATGGATGTTTGCAGTTGTTTCCTCTCATTTTGAATAATGCCCCATCAGAAAATAAGGGTCTCGAAAGTGTTGCTCTATACATATCATTAAGTCAATTCTGCAATTCTTCCTATCTTATTTTGTGGACATTCCAACTTGAAAGGTTCATCCCTGACACTATGTCAAATAATGTTCCTCATCTTTACAAAGTTTTCAGGGTTAATTTTTGAGAATTGAACTGGCTCAGAATGTTATGTTGAAATCCATTCATCACAATTGATCCTGCTACCATCATAACCACATTTAAGCCGCCACAGTGTAGCAAATGGCAAACATGTGTGTATTTTGTCCATAGAATCCTTCGAAATAGGCAGTTCCCAGGTTATAAATATCAGACTTCATTAACAAATCTTTGTTGTTGATGTTTTTATTAGGTGCCACTGAGTCAGGTCCAACCCAGAGCAACCCTATTACCAGCAGACTAAACACTGCTTGGTCCTGCAGCATCCTCACAATTTTTCCTATGGTTGACAAGCCCATTATTGAAACTGCTATGTTAATCCATATCATTGAGGGCTTTCTTATTTTTAACTGCCCCTCCATTTTACCAAACATGATGTCCTTCTCCAAGAACTGGTCTCTCCTGACAACATGTCCAAAATATGTAAAATACTTTCCTCTAAGTGTGTTCCATCCTTGTCTCCAACGAGCACTCTGACCATATTCATTCGAAGGCAGATTTGTTTGTCCTTGTAGTCCATGATATGTCAATATTCTTCACTAGCATCACAATTCATATGTTCCTGTTCATTCGTCTTCCTTAGTTAATGTCCCAGTTTCATGTGCACATGAGGGTATTGAAAATACTATGCCTTAGGTCAGGCATGTCTTAGTCCTTAGAGTAACATCCTAATTTTCAGTATTCTAAAGAGGACTTCTGCAGCATATTTACCCAATATACCCAACCCATTGTATCACTTGATCTCTTGTCTGCTGCTTCCGTAAGCATTGATTGTGCATCTATGCAAGATTAAATCCTTCAAAGTTTCCATTGTTTCTCCATTTATCATTTTTCCCTGTTGGTCCCTTTGTGTGGATCTTGGTCTTCTTTACATTGAGTTGTAATCCACACTGAAGGCTGTAATCCTTTATCTTCATCAACAAGTACCTTAAGTCCTCCTTACTTCCAGCAAGCAAGGTTATATCATCTGCATATCATGGTTTGTTAACCCTTCCTCCAATTCTGGTGCCACATTCTTCTTCATATAATCCAGCTTCTCTGATGATTTGTTCAGTAAACAGATTGAATAAATATGGCAAGAGGATGCAACCTTGATGCAGACCTTTTCAGATCTCAATGCATGCAGTATTCCCTTGTTCTGTTTGCACAACTGCCTCTTGATGTATGTACAAGTTCTGCATGAATACAATGAGGTATTCTGGAAATCCCATTCTTCTCAATACTATCCATAGGTTATTTAGATCCACATAGTCTAATGCTTTGACATAGTCAATAAAGCACAAGTAAACATCTTTCTGATATTCTCTACTTTCAGCTGAGATCCATCTGACATCAGCAATGGCATCCTTTGTTCCATGTCTTGTTCTGAATCTGGCCTGAAAATCTGGCAGCTCCCTGTAAATGGATTGCTGCAACCATTTTTTGATTATCTTCAGCAAAATTTTACTAGTATTTCATATCAATGATATTATTCACTATTTTGAGCATTCTGTTGGGTCACCATTCTTTGGAATGTGTACAGATATGAATCTCTTCCAGTCAGTCATTCAAGTATCTGTCTTCAAACTTCCCTGGCATAGACGAGTAAATGCTTCCAGTACTTCATGTGCTATTTGAAACATTTCGATTGGTATTCCATCAATTGCTGGAATGTTGTTATTTACAAATGCTTTCAATGTAGCTTGAACTTCTTCTTATAATAACATTGGTTCTTGCTCATATGCTACCTCCTAAACTGATGGAATGTTAAGTTTGTTTCTAATATAGTGACTCTATGTGTTATGTCATCTTCATTTGATGCTTCCTACTTATCATTCAATATTATGCCCATAGAATCTTTCAGTATTGCTACTCACGGTTTGAGTTCTTTCAGTTTAAGTATGTTGGGTATGTTCTTACTTTTCGGTTTTCTAACTCTTTGTCTTTGGATAGTTCATGATAATATTTAACTCTCTCTTCTTGAGCTGCCCTTTGAAATTTTCTGCTCAAACCTTTCACTTCAACATATTTTCCCCAGTTTTTTAAAGTACTCTACAATTAAGGGTAAGCATCAGAGTTTCTCCTGACATCTTCTTTGATCTTTATTTCCTGTCTTTTTAGTGACCTTTTACTTCATGTATAATGTTCTTGACACATTACATTAGGAAAATATCCTGTACAGACCTCTTTAAAGTGTTCAAAAGCAAGGATATTACTTTGAGGACCAAGTCATACTTAAGCCAAATCATGTGTGTTAGGCAGCATTTCCTATAGAAACAAAACTAGGCCACTTATGATTATACAGGTTTTTATAGCAAAAAAGGAATACAGCAGCAAATGGGTCCACGTGGCAGTACAGACAGCTCAGTCCAACTCAATTTTGTGGAACAGTTAATATACTGAAGGTCCTTCCAGCTCCCACCAGCCACTTGCCCAAGGCCAAGGAAGCAAACAGTAGGAAGATGAGATGTTGAGGTGGAGCAGAGGCCAGTAGTGCAGGGTAGCAAGTAGCAAAGCACCATGGTGTAGATGTAGGGGGATCAAGTGGCTGTGGGGTGGGGTGGCATCTGGAGTGGTGGGAAGATGAGTGGAGTCGGCCCGCAGGCAGCAGACACAGCAAAGTGGGGCAGTGCTAGGTCATGGAACAGTACCACACAGCAACTGGGTCCACCATGGTCCAGAGTTTGGCTCAGCCCACAGGTAGCGTAGCACATGGTTGAGACAGTGCAGCTAGCTCAGGTCTGATCACCAGGGAGAGAGCGGAAGGGGTTTGGCTCAAGGAATCATTTATCTCAGTCACATCTTCAAAAGAGGTCATCAAGCTGGGACCTGATCAACAAGTTAAACTACCTACATCTTCTAATGTATGCCGTGTTGGCAAAAAACAATAACAATAACAACAACAAAAGAACCCAAACAAACCCAAAAATGCTATCACACCATATTTCAATTTCCTCTTTTGCATGTGATTTGGACATTGAATAAGGATGATCAAAGGAAACATGGCAAAGATGTATTTTGCCATGGACTGACAAAACAGGCATGTCTTGAAAGAAGTACAGCCAGAAGGCTATTTAGAGGCAAAGATAACACTTTCTCTCACAAATTTGGGGGCATTGTATTAGGAGAGATTATTCTCTGGACATGGGTAATCATGCTTGGTAAAGTGGAGGGGGGTGTAAAAGAAACCCTGGATGAAAGAGATTGACAGAGTGGCTGAACAGAGGGATCATTGAACAATTGTGAGAATCCCTGAGATCTGAGAAGTGCTTCTTCCTGTTAGGCATAGGGTTGAGATGAGTCAGAACTGACTAGTGGCATCTAATTGCACTGTATTAGATCTCATCAAGTGAAATTATTAGCTTTAACTGCCTAACGCTGGCTGAGAACGCTGGCCCAATCAAGTTGACACAAAACCTTATATCATAATTTCCATCATCTCCACTTTGTACTGAGTAATACTATTGTATACTTCTCCTTGATATTTTCTGCAGATATACTCTACTTGGTTTCAATGTGTTTCATTTGGTGATGTTCATATGAAGAGTCATCAATGATGTTATTGAAAAGGTTATTTCCAATTATTAGGAATTGGTCTTGCAAAACTCTATCATGTGGTCGCTATTCTTGTTTCTATCACCTCCTGATGAATATCTTCCAACTACTTATCCTCCTTTTTGTCTCTTTCCAGTTACCAATACAGACCAATCTATCTAAACTGTATGCTTGATTAATTTCAGACTGCAGAAGTTGGTAAAAATCTTCAATTTCTTCAATACTAGCTTTAGTGGTAGATGTTTAAATTTTGATAATAGTTGTACTATTTGTTATCTTTGTATAAGTTGTCTTCCTTGTATAAATATAGATGTTGTCCTATCACAGGCTATATTGTACTTCAATAGAGACCATGAGATGTTCTTTTTGATGCTCAATGTGATATAATTCCTCTTGAATTTGTAATTTCTTACAGAGCCAGTGGTCATCAAACTTTTTAAAGAGGGGACCAGTTCACTGTCCCTCAGACACATTGGAGGGCCGGACTATAATTAAAAGAAAAACTATGAACAAATTTCTATGCACATTGAACATATCTTATTTTGAAGTAAAAAACAAACGGGGTAAAACACCTGGCAGGCGGCATAAATGTCCTTGGTGGACCGTATGTGGCCCACGGGCCGTAGTTTGAGGACGCCTGATTATCTGATTCAAATAAGTCAATACCAGTCAGTTCAGCTCACGAATGGCTAGCCTACCAGTTTTTATGCATTCCAGTTCATTTCTGATGACTTATAAATTTCCTATATTTGTATTTCAGATATCCCACATTCCAATTTTTAATGGATGTTTGAAGTGGTTTCTCCTAATTTTGAGTACTTTCCCATCATTAAATGAAGGTTACAACACATTTGTTCCATCTGTATCAATAAGGCCAGTTCTACTTTGTGGAGGCAGCTCTTGCCTAGTGAAATTTGGAGTGCCTTCCAACCTGAGTTGTTCATCTTCTGGTGCTATATCAGATAATATTCTACTGGTATTCATACGATTTTCAGAGGCTACATTTTCAGAAGCGAAGCTCCTTTTCTTTGTTCCTAATCTGTTCTTAGTCTGGAAGACCTGCTGAAACCTTCACCATGGGTGACCTGGCAGTGTTTGAAATACCAATGGCATATCTTCTAACATCAAGCAACACACTAGCCACAATAGTAAAAACAAGCATGTCTGATGGCCACTGTTATCCTTTTATCTCCCTGTATTTGCCTATTCTATATACTTCGGATAAGTGGGATCATATGATTTCCTTACAAGTTATTTCAGTCAGCATACTGTTCTCAATGTTTATTCAAGTGGTAGCATATATCAGAACTTCATTTCTTTTTATGGCTGAAATATATCTTATTTTATAACGCTACCACATTTACTTATCCACATTTGGATAAATTCCACCCTTTGGCTATTACGAATAATGTTGCAATGACATTGGTGTACAAGTATCTCTTTGAATGCCTGCTTTCAAGACTTTTGAAATATACCTGGTAGTGAAATTGATGACTCATAAGATAATTCTATAATTAACCTTTTGAGAAACTGTTTTTCCAGTGGCTATACCATTTTGCATCCACAGCAGCAATGGCAATTTTTTTCTCAGTTTCTCCAAAGATGTGCCAATATTTTATATTTCTCTGATAAAAGTTATCCTCAAAACTTTGAGTTAATTCTGGCTCTAAATAATCCTGTTAGACAGGATAGAACTTCCCCAGAGGATATCCCAAATTTTTACAAAATAGACTTTCACATAATTTTCTGGTAAAATGGCTAATGGGTTTGAATACTAACCTTTTGATTTGCAGTCAAGCATTTAATCACTGGGTGTATTAGTCTGAGTAGACTAGAGAAACAAATCCATTGAAACTCATATGTATATAAGAGAGAGTTTTATATAAAGGGTAATTGTACATTAAAAATGCATCCCAAAATAGTCCAGCCCAAGCCCATAAGTCTGATATTAGCCCATATGTCTGATAATAATCTATACAGTCCTCTTTAGACTCAAGAAACACATGCAATGACAACAAGTGTAGTGGGTAGAAAGTCTTTGGATCCAATGAGGTTTAAAATCTCAGCCCTGGCAGGGGTCTCTACAGGGTTTCTCTGGCTTTAGAGGTCTGATTGCATCAGAGTAGATTCATGTGGCTTCTTCAGCTCAGGAAACTAGTGTAGTTCCATGTGTCTTGTCAGCAGCAATGTTTCCCAGGGACTCCAAGGAGGAGATACCAGATTTCCCAAAATTCTCAGGAGAAGGCTATGCCCACAGAGAGGCTTCATTGGCTATGACCCAATTGACCGACTAGATTCCACCCCTTCATTCTTATCCTCAAATTCACAAATGATTATATAAATACCACACTGGGTAACTAGGGCTCCTATAATCAATTTCAAAACAATGTTGTTGAGTTGATTCAGACTCATAGTGACCCGGTATGTAGGTTTTCTGAGACAATACATCTTCATAGTAGTAGAGCACCTAATTTTACCCCTGTAAAATGGTTACTTGGTTTGAACTGTCCACCTTGAGGTTAGCAGCTATGTTAGGCTGACTTCTGGAGAGAAGGAAAATCAGTGACATATGTGCATGAGCACACACAGGAACACAGAGAAGTGTATGTGAAAATAGAACTAATGTAATTGTAAAAGTGGAGAGTCCAGTTTGGTTCCAAGTCCATGGGTCACATGTTAGACTTGACATTTCACCTGTCTCCTGTAGCTTTAGTATCTGATGAAACCAAAATAGGCAAGAAGATCACAGAATAGATTTGTTACTGGATACGTGAATTAATCCAAGTTTGACAGGTCAAATGTCAGGCCACTAAATAGGATCAGCAAGCATATGATAGGTCATTGGCTCAAGTCCACAGAACCATCATTTGACATATCAGATAACAGAATCCAGACTCAGCAATAAAAGCAAGCATTCCCATTTTATAGGAAGTAGGCTAACCCCCAAGGAAACTTCCTTTCATTTGCATCTGGACAAAAGGATTTCACACCAACCAACCTAATCTTCTGTTAGGTCACATCATTGGCAATTATTAGGCCTCACATGCCAATTTGACATGAAATATACAAGAGCTGGCTTACGGTCAACCCTCAGTACAACCAGGGTTCCTATATAATCATCCAAATTGGGATGAAATAGTATCTTACTGTGATTTGACTTGCATTTTCAAAATTCATGATGTGAACATCTTTTCATGTGATTATTAGCTACACACATCCTCTTTGGAGAACTGTTTATACTTTTGCCCATACGAAATTGATTACCTGAAATGTAATAAAAATTAGAAATAAAAATTTATTTACCTATTTTATTTTTTAAAGGATATTTCATTGCATTTTCAGTGAAGGCTTAGATGCAGTTTAGATTCTCTTTCCATAATGTCTACACAAGTTGTCAATTGACATTAGTTACATTCTTCACAATGCAATAGCATTCATTTCTGTTCAGGTTGTCCCATTTTCATTAATCTACTTTCCATTTCCCCATGTCTTCTCATCTTTTCTAAACAATAATTATTGACCATTTGACCTTATATAAGTGATTTTTTAAAGAAGCCTAGTACATACAAATGATTTCCTTTTTTTTTGTTTATTTGAGCCAAGCTATTACTTAGGTTAAAGTGGGTTGATTTTACTTGACAATTTAAAATTATCTTAGTGTAGTAGTCTCAACTGACTTTTAAGTATGGATTTTTAATGAAGCTTTTGATATTTTACTGAAGCAAAAAATGCGAAAATCTTCACCAATTTGAGTGTAATCTTTGGGCAGGGTCTGTGCTGATCTTTTTTGTACCATTCTGATTTTACTATATGTGTTTCTAAAACTGGTTATATGTGGATTTTTAAAAAGGAATTTGCCATTGTGTTTCATAAATTTTTTTTCTATTTTATCAGTATCCAACTATGTGAAATTAATGAGAACAGTTGGTAAGTGGGCAGAATAGGACTGTGGTGTGTGTACACTCATAATCTTTTTTTTAAATCATTATATTGGGGACTCTTACAGCTCTTGTCATAATGCATAGATATATTATGTCAAGAACATTTGTACATATGTTGCCATCATCATTTTCAAAACATTTTCTTTTCACTCGTAATCAGACGTCCTGCTTTTGGCGGGACAGTCCCGATTTTTAACAATTGTTTCCGCATCCCGCGGCATTATTAATAAGTCCTGATTTTGGAAAAGAATGCACAAGCTAGGTTATATGGTTTTCAGCTGCCATGTGGCTATTTCACCAGGATATGAGTTTTATCAATGGTGTCCCGCTGGTGTCCCGCTTTACCAATGTTAAAATCTGGTCACCTACACCAAGTGCTGTCTTCCTTCATCCACTTTTATGTTGTCTGTCCCCCTTGGAGTGGGTTATATGTTGATCATAGTGATTGGTTCCATATTTCTCCTCCCAACTTCCCCTTCCTTTTCAGGTGTCACTGCTCTCATTATTGGTCCTAAGAGGGTTATCTGTCCCAGATTCCCTGTGTTGTGAGCTCTTATCCGTAGCAGTGTACATGCTCTGGTTTAGCCGACTTGTAAGGTAGAATTGGGGTCATGATAGTGAGGGGGAAGGAAGCATTAAAGAACTAGAGGAAAATTGTATGTTTCATCAATGCCATACTGCATTATGACTGGCTCGTCTCTTCCTTGTGACCCTTCTGAGAGGGGATGTCCAATTGTCTACAGATGGGTTTTTGGTCTCCACTCTGCACACCGCCTCATTCATATTGATATAATTTTTTGTTCTGGGTCTTCGATGCCTGATCCCTGATCCCATCGACACCTCATGATCACAGAGATGGGTGTACTTTTTATATGTAGGTTTTGTTGCTTCTCAATTAGGTGTCCACTTATCTTCAAGCCTTTAAGACCCCAGATGCTTTATCTTTTGATAGTCAGACACCATCAGCTTTCTTCACCACATTTGCTTATGCACCCATTGTGTCTTTAGCCATCTTGTTGGGAAGGTGAGCATTACAAAGTGTTCTTGCATTGAGGGAGTACTTGTGTAGAGGCCCAATATCCATCTACTACCTTAATACTTAACATTTAAATATATATACATAGATCTATTTCCCTATCATTGTATATAAATATATTTACATATATACATGCCTCTATTTAGACCTTTAGAAATATCCTTTGACTCCTAGTTTTTTCCTCTATTTCCTTTTACTTTTCTCTCATCCCACTATCATGTTTCAGGTTTCAGGTTTCAGGTTTCAGTAATTCCTCTCAGCTACATTGCTCTTGATCAAGCCCCACCAGGCATCCTACATCCTCCTCCCTGTGTATTTTACATCACTTGTTCCTTTGTCCTTAGGATTGTTGACACACCCCTTCCTTTTTCCACCTCCCCCTCTTCTATGTCCCCTCTCCTGAAACAGTTGTTCCTGTTCATTTCACCACCAGATTGTTTATTCTGCCTATCTTATCCGTCTAGACAGACATGCAAAAACAACAATAAGCACAAAACCAAAATAAAACAAACAGCAAAAAGCAAAACAAAACAAAACAAAAAACCCTCAAGCAAACAAACAACAAAAAAGAAAACCCTATAAATAGTTCCAGGTCTGATTTGTTGTTTTTTATGAGGGTTTTCCGGTTGAGTTTTGATGGGGTGCCATGCTCTGGCCCCAAAGTCTATTTCTGGTATTCCCCGGGGACTTAAATGCTTTGCTCCCCTTACTGCTCTGCAGGCCCTTCATGTTTCTCCCTGGTGTGGTGGGGTCAGATTGGGCTCACTTCCTGCATTGTGTCTCCAGTCTTGTGCCCCTTAGCGCTCGGGGTCAGTGAGGGATATTGTGTCTCATAGTGGGGCTAGCCCTATGGTTCTCTCTGTACATTGACTGTTCAGAGCAGGAATATCATCTTTGTGGTTTGGTGGGCCAGAATATGTTCCATTTTCCTTCCTTCTTTGCTTGCTCCTGTGTGCTCTGCTCAGACATGCCCCTCTCCCTGAACCGTAGCTTCAGTGCTAAACTAATTTTTCTTTCTGTTTTTTTTCTTTCTTTCCGTTTTTTTTTGCTTCATATAAGTAAAGACTGATTGTTTTCTTCGAAATAGCTTTTCACCAGTTGTTAAGATCCCAGACTCTATTCAATAAACTAAGCTAATTGTTATGTCGATTAACCAAAGCATTTGAACCTGTTTTTAAACTTAGAAAACCAATCTCGAGAGGTATAATGCAAATATATGCATACACATATTCACACACATTCTGGCATATGAATATACACAAGTAACCCTGGGGGAGTAGAGGGTTAAATATTGGGCTGCTAACAACAAAATCAACGCTTCAAATCCACTAGCCACTTCATAAGAGAAAGATGAAACTTTCTACTTCTCTAAAGATTTATAGCATTAGAAAACCTATGAAATGTTTATAAAAGTATATATATATCTTCTGGTTGTTGTTACTGTTGCCAAATTATATGTGCTACAGTGATTGCCAAAAGATCCTTTTTTCTTATGTACATCTTGGTAAAATTGTTTACTTTTGTTAAGTTGTGCGCATATCACATTCACTTGGTGTTGTTACCATCACCAAACACACCAGTATGTATAATCTAAAGAGAAACTCATTTCTCCAATCTGCCCCAATCCCTAGAAGTCACTAATAAATATTAGTTTTTATGTTTATCTTTTCATGTTATTTCTTAAAAGTGAAAATGTATAATACTTCCTTTTGGTGATTGACTTATTTTGCTCCACACAAGGTTCATCCATGTTGCAAGATGTTTTAGAAGGATATTTTTCTTTATCTCTGAGTAGCGTTTTATTGATATATGTACTACACATTATTTATCCATTCATCTAATGATGGACACTTAGATAATTTTTATATTTTTGCTGATATGAATAGTATGGCAATAAACATAGGTGTGTATATGCATGTGTTTTTCTCACTCCAATATACCTATAAAAAAAAAACTCACTCCATTGTATCAATTTTAACTCATAGTGAACCTGTAGGAGAGAGTAGAATTGCTCTCCTGACAGGGGAAGCCAGCCCCTAACACATCATTACTGGTCCAGTAGGTGCAATTGTACATCAATAATAAGTCAAGATTATAGCAAAGTTACAGAGAGCATGAGAGATAGAAGAGAAATATTGAAATAAATGGAGTCAGAAACAATTCATAGTAGCATGCTCACCTCAGCCCCCCTTGGTGGTCCACGTGGAGAGAGAGAGAGCTCTTTAATGCTTGCCCAGGGTTTTATATTCTCTGGAGACCTGCAAGCCCCCTAATTACAGGTAAGGACGTACGTCACAGGAAGGGGCTGTGCTATAGGTAATACAGTAATGAGAGGGGGTGGTCTCGGGAACTACACGCAATAGGAAGAGGAGGGATTGGGGGTATACATGTGACAAGATGGGCAGATCCTAGATTTAGGATGGCAACCTAACCTTGACCTGTTTTCTGGACCTTCATAGGAACCATAAACAGTAGGGTGTAAACCCCACCTACAGGAACCAAGCTAATGGTCCCAAGCTTCAGTGAGAAGTAATCTGTTGTCTCCAGCAGCAGGGAGCAGGCCCACCCCTGTGGTGTGGGGAGACAGCAGTCTGGCAGGGACTGCCTTCAGGGAAGATGTCTATAAGCATCTGACCTCCCCCCACACTCCCCAGGGTTTGTAAAGCACCAAATTTTTATGGGAGCAGAAAATTTCAGCTATGAAGTGCTGGTGAGTTCAAAATGCTGACCTTTGGTTAATACCTTACAATAAAACCAATTAAGTGGTTAGAGCTCCTGTATATACTGAGAAGTAGAATTTCTGGGTGGCATAGCAGGTTATGAGTAGGGTCAAAGAAAGATTAAGCTGTCTTCTCCCATAAATATTTACATTCCCCCAAACCTAAAGGGGCATGTCTACTCTGTGTTAATGGGTCACTATGAGTTAATTGAAGCCATGGCAGTGGGTTTGGTTGGGGGTGGAGGGTTATTTGTTTTTATTTTATGACAACATTTTCTCTAGTAGTTGGAGGAATTTCCAGACTGTTTGATAGATTTTGCATTCCCACAAACAGTCGGTGAGAATTCTAATTTTTCCAAATCCCTTCAAACCTTTGTTCTTTTCCATTTTAAAGTTTATTTTCATCCTAACTGTTCCTGGTGGGAGTGAAATGCTTATCCCTGGTTGCTTTTGATTTGCATTTATCTGATGGCTAATAAGATTGATAATCTTTATATGTGTCTGTCAACTATTGAAATATCCTTTGTTGGAGTGTTTGCTCATGTACTTTATTAAGTTATTTATTATACCTTTTCCCAGTTTTAATTGGGTTGCATGTGTGTGTGGTGTTTGTGGTGGTTGTGGTTATTCCATCAATTAGCTTTAACCTGTGTCTTTACAATTAAACTGCATTTCTGTGGAAACATTTAGTTGGATCTTAGTTAGTAGCTTTGTATTATTTTGATTTTTATTCTAAACTAGGCATTTTAATAGTTATCAACACCAACTAGACATATTTACTCCATGGTTTTGTTGCACATAAATCTCTGGATTTTCTTAGGAATTAAAGATGCTGTCAGATAAGCCAAGAAATAATTTGTTTTCTCACCTACTGCACATCCCTGGTGGTATCGTGTATAAACAATGGACTGTGATTTGAAAGATCACCAACAGTGAAAGCACAAGCCACTCCTTGAGAGAAAGACCTGCGGCTTTCTACTCCAATGTGGTTACAGTCTCAGAAAATCACAGGGGCATTTCTATCCTGTTCAAAAGGGTTACCATGAGTCAACATTGACATGATGGCAGCAAGTTGAAGGGCTCTTTTTGTGTGTCATAATCATATGATACTAATTAATTGGAATCCAAGGAGTTGTTGATCATATGCGGGCCCTTCTCTCACTGGTTCTGAAGATTTGGGTCTTGGCAGATTCTTGACTCATTAAAGCAATGGTAGAACTTCCAAACAGGGATTTCATGTTCAAATGCTGTACCACTGAAGCTGTCTAGGACCAAGTATCCTCAGTTTTTCTGTGTGAAACAAACCCTTTAGGCTACTTGCACACAAAATGTGGAGCCTATACTGGCTTCCTCGGTTTCAAGTGATGGACACTGTAGCACACGTGTTCCCAGAGGCTCATACAGGATTAGGAACCTGGGAGAATCATGTTAAAAACAGTGTTTAGGAAGTCGATTCTCTTTCTGGGATATAGTATTTGGGAAACTGGATAATTGGAAAAATAGTGTTACTTCCAAACCTAGTTCGGTCATCTCAGACTTCAGAATAAAGATGATTAGCAAAATATATGTGCTTCATATGGACAACAGTGGGGAAAATTTAGCTAGACCCTACATTTGTTTCACAGCTGCAACTAAATACTCTACTGTTATTTTCTCTCATGAGAAGAATTTATCTACATGGCCACACAGAGAATTGACCCAAATAGATAGCACCTTCTTTTCCTACTGTGCATTCTATTTTCATTAAGACTCCATATACCTCATTTCATGATTTTTCAATTGCCTTGACATTTCTCAGAGGCAGATCACATGGATTGCATTTTGTCTTCTCCCTTAGATAAAGGAGGAAACTAACATGTGGAGACTAACAAATTACCTTTTTCAAAATATAAAAACAAACTGTAATATCTCAACATGATTCAAGTGATATGAGGGAAAAGCCCAATATAACCTATTGCTTAGTTCAGTTACTGCATTCATCTCACTATCAAAACAATCACGTGTTCATAGAATAAAACTTTGGTGAACATGGGCTCATATTTTGAAATAAATTCACACATTTCTTAGAAAAGCATTCCCTCAGAGTTACTAGTGAAGAAACTTGTTTGAATAAATTAAATGCTAAGAAATCATCCCGAGTGAGGTCCAGGTAGGATGGCAGGGGCCAGACCAAGTCCAAGTATACATATGGCAGCCAACTAAAAAGGGGGCGGGGAGGGAGGAAAAGGGAAAGAAAAAAAAAGTGTGGTGGGGGAATAGGACACTGAGCCACCCAAAGGGAGGGTATTGTTTGTGCCTCCACAGGGACCGAGGGACCAGATAATAAGCCACTGCCAGATGAATGCAGTGTGCCAAGAAGGAGTGGGGAGCCAGTATAGGGGCCTGAGGGCTTGGCCCCATATCAGCTATGTGGAAAACTGTCCTTTCTGTCAGAAGAATTTACTTGAGAGGATGGCACTGAAGCTGCAGCTAGGAGAGAGGAGTATGTCTGATGAGACCAAATGGGAGCAAATGAAGGGGGAGGAAGAGAGTGGAGCACATCCTGGCCCATCAGGCCGGGAGGATGATATCCCCGCTCTGAACAGCCAGTGCACAGAGTGGACAATATGGTTGATCCCATTACGAAACAAGCTGTCCCTTGATGGCCCAGGGCCCTAAGGGGGACAACACTGGAGACTCACTGTTGGGTTGGCCCAGACTGACCCTGTGACACTGAGGCAAACCACTAAAACCATGTGGCAAACCAACTGTGGGAACAGCGCAGGGAGCCCCTGAGAGAGTACAAAGGACAGACCCTGGGGCCAGAGCATGGTACCCCATCTGACCTGACTGAAGGACACGCCTAGAGATAAAAAATCAGACCGTGATCTATTTACAGGTTTTTCTTTCTTTTAAATTTTTTTTCTTTTAATTAATTTATTTTTCTATGGGTAATTGGATTTCTTTTTTGTTTTCATCGCTGTGTTCATTGCCTGTCTTGCTATGGCTTGATTTTTGGTCTATATTATTATCTCTGCAGATCTATCTAGAAAAGGTAGGCTGGACGAATTGTCTGGAGGAGAAAACAATGGGATCAATGGTTCCAGGGGGACACGGGAGAGGGGGATGCGGGAG
The DNA here is from genome assembly GCF_050624435.1 of Tenrec ecaudatus. Taxonomy (NCBI): domain Eukaryota; kingdom Metazoa; phylum Chordata; class Mammalia; order Afrosoricida; family Tenrecidae; genus Tenrec; species Tenrec ecaudatus. Next base: position 161,932 of record NW_027459684.1, on the reverse strand, counting down.
TAAGGAGGTGGTGCTGACCAACCCAGGGACAGGGGAGTAACAAGTGATCCAAAGTCAGTGGCAAGGAGGGGGTGAGAGGCCTGGTAGGGATCCAGAAAGGGCAATGTGACCGAAAGAAGTTACTGAAACCCAAATGAAGGCTGAGCATGATAAATGGGACAAGAGGAACATAAAAGGAAATAGAGGAAAGAACTAGGTGATAAAGGCTATTTATAGAGGTCTAAAGACTGGAATGTACATATGTAAATATATTTATATAAGAGTTCGGGGAAACAGATCAACATGCATATTCTTATAGGTTTAGTATTAAGGCAACAGATGGACATTGGGCCTCCACTCAAGCACTTACTCAATGCAAGAACACATTGTTCTATTAAATTGGCATTCCAGGATGCACACCTTCCTGACACGATTGTTGAAGAAAAATGTGTGCATGAACAAACGTGGTGAAGAAAGCTGATGGTGCACAGCTATCAAAAGATATAGCATCTGGGGTCTAAAGGCTTGAAGATAAACAAGAGGCCATCTAGCTGAGAAGCATCAAAGCCCACATGGAAGAAGCACACCAGCCTGTCTGACCACAGGTGTAGAAGTGACCAGTTATCAGACATCAAAGAGCTAAAAACCGTATCAGTGGGTGCCCACCTCCCTGATATGATCACTGAGGACAAACGTGTTCATAAGCAAATGTGGTGAAGAAAGCTGATGGTGCTCGGCTATCAAAAGATATAGTGTCTGGGGCCTTAAAGGCTTGAAGCTAAACAAGCAGTCATGTAGCCCAAAAGCAACAAAGCCCACTTGGAAGAAGAATACCACTCTGTGTAACCATGAACTGTCAAAGGGTTCAGGTATCAAGCATCAAAGAACAAAAAAACCATATCATTGTAAATGTGGGTGAGTGCAGAGTGGAGACTCAAAGCCCATCGGTAGGCAACTGGCCACCCCATTACTGAAGGGTTGTGTGGAGGAGATGAGCCAGTGAGGGTGCAGGGTAGCGAAGATGAAACATACAACTTTCCACTAGTTCTTAAATACTTCCTCCCCCCTACCCCACACTATCATGATCCCAATTCTACCTTACAAATCTGGCTAGACCAGAGGATGTGCATTGGTACAGATAGCAACTGGAAACACAGGGAATCCAAGACAGATGACTTCTTCAGGATAAGTGTTGAGAGTGGTGATGCCTGGAGGGTGCAGGGAAGTGGGGTAGAAAGGGGGAACTGACTACAAGAATCTACATATAGCCTCCTCCCTGGGGAATGGACAGCAGAGAAGAGGGCGGGGGTGGGGGGAGACATCGCACAGTGTAACATATAATAAAATAATAATAATTTATGAAGTATGAAGGGTTCATGAGGGAGGGTGGTGGGGAGGGAGGGGCTCAAGTAGAAGGCAAATGTTTTGAGAATGATGACGGCAACAAATGTACATATGTGCTTGACACAATGGATGTGTGTATGGATTGTGATAAGAATTGTATGAGCCCCCAAGAAAATGATTTAAAATAACCAAAATAAACCAACAACCCGGGTATTATAAATGGTCAAGAAAAGTTATTCACACTAAAATAAGGTTTTTTTAAAAACATTTTATTAGGGACTCATACAACTCTTATCATAATCCATGCATACATCAATTGTGTAAAGCACATCTGTACATTCTTTGCCCTCATCATTTTCAAAATATTTGCTCTCCACTTAAACCCTTTGCATAAAGTCCTTTATTCCCCTCCCTCCCCACTCCCCACTCCCTCATGAACCCTTGATAATTTATAAATTATTATTTTGTCATATCTTGCCCTATCCGGTGTCTCCCTTCACCCCTTTTCTGTTGTCCAACCCCCAGGGAGGAGGTCACATGTAGATCCTTGTAATCAGTTCCCTCTTTCGAACCCACTCACCCTCTACCCTCCCAGTATCGCCCCTCACACCCCTGGTCCTGAAGGTATCATATGCCCTGGATTCCCTGTGCCTCCAGCTCTTATCTGTACCAGTGTACATCCTCTGCTCTATCCAGAATAGCAAGGTAGAATTCAGATCATAGTAGTTGGGGGGGTGAGGTGGGGAGAAAGCATTTAGGAACTGGAGGAAAGCTGTATTCTTCATCAGTGCTACATCACACCCTGACTGACTCATCTCCTCCCCTGGACCCTTCTGGGAGGGGATCTCCAGCGGCTGACAAATAGGCTTTGGGTCTACACTCTGCACTTCGCCATTCATTCACTATGGTAAGATTTTTTTTTTTCTGATGATGCCTTATACCTGATCCTTTTGAGAGTTCGTGGTCGCACAGGCTGGTGTGCTTCTTCCATGTGGACTTTGTTGCTTCTGAGCTAGATGGCCGCTTATTTACCTTCAAGCCTTTAACACCCCAGACATTATCTCTTTTGATAGCTGGGCACGATAAGCTTTCTTTGCCACATTTGCTTATGCGCACATTTGTTCTCGGCGATCATATCATGGAGGTGTGCACCGAATGATATGATTTTTTTGTTCTTTGATGCCTGATAACTGATCCCTTCGGAACTATGTGATCATACAGGCTGGTGTGTTCTTCCATGTGGGCTTTGTTGCTTCTGAGCTAGATGGTCGCTTGTTTATCTTCAATCCTTTAAGACCCCAGATGCTATCTCTTTTGATAGCTGGGCACCATCAGCTTTCTTCATCACATTTGCTTGTTCACCCGCTTTGGCTTCAGCAGTTGTGTTGGGAGGGTGAGCATCATAGATTGCTAATTTAATAGAAGAAAGTATTCATGCATTGAGGGAATGCTTGAGTAGAGGCCCAAGGTCCTTCCGCCTCCTTAATGCTAAACCTATAAATATAGGCACATAGATCTATTTCCCCATCCTCATATATATATTTGCATATGTACATGTCTTTGTCTAGACCTCTATAAATGCCCTTTGCCTCCTAGATTTTTCCTCTATTTCCCTCGACTTCCTTCCTGTCCCACTATCATGCTCCATCCCCACCTGGGTTACAGTTATACCTCTTTGTTACCTTACCCTTGATCATTCCCTACCAGGTCTGCCACTCCCACCTCATCACCAATTTGGATCCATTGTTGTTCCCTTGTCCTGAGTTTGTTAGCACCACTTCCTTACCCCTCAACTCCCCCTATCCCATGTCCCCACGGAACTGTCGGTCCCGTTGTTTTTCTTCCAGATAGTTCATCCAGCCAATCTTATTAAGATAGACCTGTGGAGATAATAACATGCAGAAAAACAAGACAGAGGAAAACAAAGCAACAAGACAGAGGAAAACAAAACAACAACAACAAACCACTGAGAAAGAACAAAACAAAACACATCAAGAAAGAACAGCTTGTAGTTAGTTCAAGGATCGTTTATTGGTCTTTAGGAGTGTTTCCCAGTCCAGTCTGTTGGGGCACCACTTTCAGCATTTCCTGGGGATTTTGCTGCTCCATTCCCTTGCTGTTCTGCTGTACTGCCCCATTGCTTTGCCTCAGCGTGGTGGGATCAAGTCAGGCACAATTCCCACACTGTGTCTCCGGTGCTGTCCCCTGTAGGGCCATGGGTCAGTGTGGGGCATCATGTCTCATAGTGGGGCCAGCCATGTTGTGCTCTCTGTGGACTGGCTGCTCTAATCAGGGACATCATTCTCACGGCCTGGTGGGCCAGGATGTGCTTCACTCTCTCCTCCTCCCCCTTCTAAAATAAGTTTTATAGTTATCAGTGTTTGGAGGAAAAAGGAAAGAAGTGGAAATAGAAAGGAAAATATAGACTAGATGTTAGACAGATATTAACTGGTGAAGGGCAAGACAATATTCAACAAGAGCGAAATGGGAAAAATATGATAGAAACAGAGCAATGTATTGGGATGTTTGCAAGAGTTAAAGACAACAGGTCAAATATAATATATAATATACAAGGTTTCAATAGTGATAAATTCTAAATAGATGCCTGGATAGATGTGTAGATTCAATAGATATGAATGGAAGAGTGAGAGGATACCCACAAATATATACAAATTTAACAGAGGATATTTGTATATTTTATCTATTATTGCTACAAATGTACCCATGAATGTACAGAGCAAACAGGAGGCAAAGTTTTAAATACTCTAGATTTGCACTCTCTAATACAGTAGCCACCAGTTCCATATAAATAATTTAAATAAAATATGCTTAGAAATTTAGTTCTTGTATCATATTAGTTACATTTCAAATGCTAATAAGCTATGAGTATTTTATTCAGCAATACAACCTTCATCATAACTCCTTGAATCACTTCATAATTTTCCAAGAAAAACCGTTTGAAACAAGGCCAAGTGGTATGGACCCACTATTAAAGTTGTTTGATCTTAAATTCGAGTGTGAGGATATTAAAAATGCATCGTGAACACTTATCTGACAGTGAAGATGCTGTGGCTGAAAAGCCACAAGTTTGATGATTAAAATATAAATGACCCAAACTCTTCAACTTTGAAACGGAAAAACCCAAGCTCTTCTATCCCATTTCACGTTGTGGAATCCCTACGGAAGGGGCGCTTGGGTGACGGAGGGAAACTTCACTTGTTTTAAATGTTGAGGATTCTGCTTTTCTAGGCTGCAGTGGAACCACTTTAACAGGATTTTGACATGACTTTTCCCTTATAAAACGTGCTCAGCAAATAGCACAAAGTAAGTATAGTTTGGGAAAATTTTATGTTAACTATTGTGACATCTGCAAAGTTTTATAAGGCAACTAATTTAACAAATTCACTATTGTGAGGAGTTGAAAACATCAATGGGTGTTTTATGGCTAGCATGGTTGACAATTCAGATATGTAACTTTTTCTGTTATTATAACTACTTCTCTGCCAATTTGTCAAAACAGGGTGACCTGTGTGTTGCTGTAATGCTGGAAGCTGGGTCACTGGTATTTAATATACAAGCAAGGTCACCCAAAATTACAGGTTTCAGCGGAGCTTCAGAAAAAGAACATACTACAAAGGACTTGGTGCCCACTTCAGAGGAAGTAGTTACCGAAAACCTTATGTATAACATGGATACTTTGTAAAGTACTGAAGGCCTGGTGAATGGAGTCAGAACACTGCAGTGACAGTGCCAGAGGATGGACCCCTCAGGTCAGAAGGCACTAGAAATGTGTCTGAGGAGGAGCTGCTTTCTCAGTATAGAGTTAACAATGTTGATAAGAATGGAATAAAGTATATAAGAATGGAACCCCAGTATCTTCATTTGCTAATGGGAACAACTCAAGGTGAGAAGACACAGCTGGACAAATCTACTAACACTTGGAATGTATGAACTATGAAGTAGGAAAATTGGAAGTAGTAAAAAATGACATAGAACACATAAGCATTGATATTCTAAGCAATAGTGAGCTGGCCAGTTTGAATATGAAAATCATATGACTTACTATGCCAGGAATGAAACAATCTAGGGGAATGGCATTTGATTTATTGTCAACAAGGACATTTCAAGGTCAAGCACAATGCTGACTGTGGTAGATATAATTTATCCATCTTCAAGGAAATCCAATCAACAATACTATTATTCAAAATTATGCTCTAACCACAAAAGCTAGTGATAAACAAATTGAAGAATTCTACCAACAACTTCAGTCTGGAATTGATCAAACCTGCATCAAGATGCATTGATAATTATTGGTGATTGGGATGCAAAAATTATAAACAAAGAGGAAGGAATAGTAGTTGGAAAATATGACCTTGGTGAGGAAACAAATTTGGATATCTCATGGTAGAATTTTGTAAGACTTATTACTTGTTCATAGATAATACCCTTTTCCAGTAACATAAGCAGCAACTATACACATACACTTCTCTAGATAGAATACACAGAAATAATATTTATTACTACTATGGGAAGAGATGATGGAAAAGATTAAGAAAATTGGTCCAAGTTCATAAGATACAACATACAACATTGAGTCTATCCAACCTGAATTTCAAGAACATCTCAAAAAAATATTTGCTTCATTGAACACTGGTGACAGAAGACCTGATGAGCTGTGGAATACATCAAGAACATTATACAAAATGAAAGCAAAAGATCATTAAAAAGACACGAATAAAAGTAAAGATAATCAAATATGTGAGTCAGAAGAGGGGATAGTAGTGGGCTTATGGACCTGAGTTGGACTGGGCTGGGATGCCTTTTTGATAAAAACTCTTTCTGATACCTTTAGGAGTGGCACTGGATTTGTATCTCTGTACTACCAAGACTAACATATATGGTACCATGGAGGTGATGTCCAGAGGAACAAATCATGAAGATCGAGAGTGGAGACTTGTCTGACATGTGCTGCAAGGTAGTCAGGTAGAGTTGGATTTCCCTTATCCTTTGTGGAACTAGTAGAGGTCAGATATGGCCACATGGTTAACTCAGTGTGTTAGTCTGGGTTGACTGGAGAAACAAATTCATAGACACTCTTATATGCATAAGAAAGAGTTTTAAATCAAAGAGTAATTTTACATTAAGAAAACACCCCAGCCCAGTCTAGATCAAGTCGTTAAGTCCAGTTTTAGCCCTATGTGCAATACATATCTATAAATTCCTCTTCCGACTCATGAAACACATGCAATGATGCAGAATGCAGGATGATCACAGGCCACTGAGTGGAAAATCTTGTGGATCCTGTGGCTGTGTAAGCATCTCTGTGCTGGTAAGGGTCTCCATGTGGCTTCTTCAGCACCAATGCTCTGGCTGCCATCATTCTGTCTCTATGTGGCTTGTCAGCAAGAATGCCTCACAGTGACTGAGCTGACAGAGAGAATGTCTCCCGCTTCCAAGGAGGAATATAGGTGTTTACAGAATTCTCAGGAGAAGGACATGTCCACACAGAGGCCTCATTGGCTATGACCTGATTGACAGGCTAGACTTCACTCCTTCACTCTTAATGCTCTCAAATGCACTCAGTTTGTTTCTGGAAAAGGCATGGAACGTGAAAAAATTGAACCTTAGGAGTTGTCTTTGGTTGTTCCTATCTGAAATGGAGCAAAGAAATGTAATGACTATTAAATTACAGTTCAGGAAAGGAAATGCTTCTTGGATTTGTCTGAGCTTAAAGCCTTCTCTTTAGTCAAAATAGGTGACAGAAGGTCTGGCCCTAGGTTGAAGCCTATGGCCACACTGCATATGAATGAATAGTCTATACAAGAAAGGATTGAATTTGAGTATTTTAAAGGAAATTGTGTTTAGGATCTGGCTATACTTCATTTATATTGATTTCTTTTACCTGATATTACTGATATAATATGTGATAGAAATGATTATTGGGAAGTAGGATTGGAGAGGATTTGTAATCCCACTGCCTTCAGTCATTATAATGGAATTTATAAAGAGGTTGTTAAAGGGACTTTAGGAATTTTTTTCAAGGAAAGGCTTTTTATTTGAAGCCTAATCTTAGGCAAGGTAAGTACTCACTGAGTGCTTTAAGTTGCAGGACATTTGCATTTGAAAAGACATGCCACTAAAACTGTTGGGAAATTGAAGGGGATAAAAGTGACTTTGGCTTTTTAAATTTTGAGCAAGCAGTTTGTGTCTAAGCCTGAAAAGTCTGGGCCCATGAGAGAACTCCGCCCACCCCCCCTTCTCCCCAAGGCTGAATTGTAAGGGGGGCTAAGGGTACCCTGAAATGCCTGCTAGTTGACTACCTGAATTCATTTTTGTTCAGTGGAAGTGGGGAAAACATAGCAACAGGGGTTGAATCTGGCCATTGACACATGTGGACCTAGTTCACAGAGCGTAGAAGAGAAGGGAGTAGGTTGGTCAGTCTGAATTAAAGATTTGCTTAAAAGTTGCGTCTATGGTTTTAACCTAGCCTAAGGGGATAGGTTTTTCAGAATTTGTGAAGGGGCCATCAAGTGGGTGATTCTAGCTTGCTATGGCAACCACTGAGGTAACTTGGATGGCTAAGACTGAGTTAACCAGACCCAACCTGATGAATATGTTTGGCCTTATGAACTGATGTACATTGTATACTTATTTGATGGGTTGCCTGCTCTGTATTTGACTTTGTTTATGGATGTAGACAAAAGGTCTCAAGTTGAATGAAGATTCTTCACATCCAAGAGCATGCTTGTCCCTCAGAACACTGGCTTGGTAGAAATGGGCAGTATGGAAATTGAGCACCCAAAATAGGGGGAGATAAAGACATGGAGTGGCTTGCTTACAAACTCATGGATGGAGGAAGATGTTGAAAGGATTATAGGATTAAAGTGTGAGTGTCCACACAATTGCAAATGTTAGACATAGAATAGTTTTGTTTTTCTAATTTATTGAATGAAGGTTTAAATGGGGCTGGTGTATTTTCAGTTGTACATTGTTAGTTGCATCATGTTAGGTGCAAGTACGATTTTATTATTGTCTCTGGTGATGCTGTAGGTTAAAGAGTTGTGTAAAGGTGTCAATTTATATCAAGACATAACTAGACATTCCTGGGTATGGGTAGGCACAGGGCCCAACCTATTAATTGGTTTGCAGCCTGAGGTAGTTAGTTTATTTTTCTAACATGGCCGATAAATACATGTGGGATTAATTGAAGGGTGGAGAGATAAATAACTTGGTGAGCCTCGCCTTTCTTGTCTCTTGCTCTTTTATCATGGGACCAGTGTGCAGCTGCCTTGCTTGTTCTGTGCCTCAATTTGCATGCTACACTACCTGTGGGACACCTAAACCATGGACTGGGTCACTGTAATTTGAGGTTCCTTTAAGACCTGCTTCGTCACACCACTGAATTCATATCTCTTGAGGTGGAAACTGTTGGACCCTGCCATCTGGCTGACTGTTGATTACCTGCCTTGCTGTTTGCTGCCTGTGCCCGGATAGCCTGAATTACTCTACAGAGGACTACCCGGTGCCCTCAAGGACTGCCAGTGTCTCACAGGAGTGAGTTGCACTGAGCCATTTGTACTGCTTTATATTTCAATTAACTGTTTATTTCTTATGTTATACATCTATCTATCTGTGTGTGTGTGTGTGTATATATATATATAAATTATCAGCATTCTGATTTTGTTTCTCTAGAGAACCCTGTCTAACACACAGCCTAATGATACCTATTTGGTTTCATAGCCTTTTTTGTAAGTGTGAGATACACTGGGAATTCCCTCTCTGTTCCTTCCCCTTTCTGCTTGCTGGAACTCTGCCTACCCTGGGGCAGCCTTCAGAACTCTGGGCATCTTGCCATGGTCTCACCTATCATGGAATCATTTTACTCTGCACCTGCTAGCCTGAGATCTTCCAGTTTTCCAGTTTACCTTTATGCATCATTGGTCTGCAGCTAAATGAGTCTGCACTGGCATTAAATTTAAGGACTTTATATATACTTATTTGACATAAAACTCGTATACATATGTGTGTTAAGCCAGGTTGACTTAGAGAAAAAACATTTATTGATACTTACATATGTGTAAGAGAGAGCTTTATATCAAAGAGCAATTTTATATTAAGAAAACATCACAGCCCAGTCCAGATCAAGCCCATAAGTCCAATATTACAGCATATGTCCAATAATAGTCCATAAATTCCTCATCAGACTCATGGTGCACAAGTAGTGATGATGAATAGAGGAAGACTACAGGCCGGTGGATGAAAAATCTTGTGGATCCCATGGCGGTGGAAGCATCACAGAGCTGTCTCCACAGGTCTCCACTGCTCGTTTAGGTCTCAGCATTGCCTCACGTTGCTTGTCCACAGGAAGATGAAGGCAGAGAGAGTGTGTGACCCACCTCCAGGAAGAAAGAGAAGTTTTCAGAATCTTCATGAGAAGGCCATGCCCACAAGGAGGCACCATCAGACTGTGACCTAATTGACAGGGTAGACTCCACCCCTTAACTCTTAATATCCTCATGTTGACAGGAGATTATGTAACTACCACAATATGTGAGTGCCACTGTATATCTCTAGACAACCCAGCCCAACACAAGATGGATCAATAAGTCCTGGTCATATTATTGTGTAAACACTGGAAAGATTTATAGTTTTCAAACCCCAAACATGGGGTTTGCGTCAGAATCAACTCACTGGCAGCGAGTTTTTTAATGGGGTACATGGTTACATGAATTAAGGTGCAGATTCTTACTTAAAGGTAAATGATGCTATGAAACTTTATTTCTATATAATACATAAACTAAATGGTAAAATGATTTAATTTTACTGTTTTTTTCATCATTATCTCTAATATTTTCAAACCTATTTCCTTAATCTTATCATAGAGTTTCTTACTCTCTGGTGTGTTTTATTATGTGTAGATTCTGTCCCAACGCTACTCTTTTTAGGAATTTTTTTCAGGATGCCCACTAGCGACACCATTTAATAAAAGCACAAATGATGATTATATGGCTCTCTTGTGAAACATCACCTGGTCCTGTACCATTCTCACAATTGTTCTTATGTTTGAGCCTATTATTGCAGCCACTGTGTCAATTCATCTTATCAAGCAACTCCCTCTTTTTTCCAGTCCTCTATTTTACCAAGCATAGTGTCCTTTGCAGGAACTGGTATCTCCCAGTAATGTGTCCAAAGTACATGAGGTGAAGTCTCACCATTTTTGCCTAATGGAAGACTCCGCTGTCTGCTTCCTTAACCTTGGACTGGGCTGTCTATGTGAATTGAAGGACTTTGAGTATATTAACTGTTCCACTAGGGTGAGCTGAACTGAGCCCTCTGCACTGCTAACTTGACTAATTAGCTGTTATATTCCTTCTTGATATATATACCATAAGTGTCCTGGTTTGTTTCACTAGAGAACCCTGTTTAACACAACACGATTCTTCCTTTATTAATGAGTGTTATTGAAAATTTTGCTCTATTGCCAGCCCCTCTTTTTGTGTAAATAGTGTTTAATAACTTAATCTCTATAAGTCAACAATTCGTGTATTACACTCTGACACTGGCTTATATTTGTGTAATTTCCTTTTATTTCTATTATTATATTTATATTGAAATATTCTTCATGTATTACATAATGTGATCATTCACTTATATTTAGAAGATTTGTCCAATCATCACCACAACCAAATTCAGAACGTTTTTTTCTAGTCCTTATTTTAATTAACTTTCTATTTCCTCTATCCTCCCCTGCTAAGCCCCTAACTAATTATTAATCCAGTTACAGTCTCTATAGATCTAACTATTCATGGCTTCATATACAGAAAATCATACAAAATACAAGCAGGGAGCAAACAAACAAGGAAAAATCAAGTACTATAAAAATAACTAGACAAAAATAGAAAAATCTCATTCAAGAAAGTACAAAACATTAAAAATTGAAGCAACCTAAAAATAGAACAAAAGGGAAAATAAATGATTAGTTATCACATATTAATCTATCTACATCTGCCATAATCAACTTTACAATGCTCTCTGTCTGTTAGCAATACTGTTCATACAACCGTCTGATACTATTTCCTTTTTCAGATTTGGATTTTATTATCTACAAACCATGGATCTCACAGGCTGGTATGCTTCTTCTAGGTGTACTTGGTTGATATCTCATTTAGGTGACTCTGTTTTAAGACAAGCTTTTGAAACCTCATTCCTTTTCTCAACATTGTTTTAACTTCCATGCAGTTGGATAAATTAGTGACACTCTCAATAGTACTACCTCATGCCACAGGGGATGATTTATAAGTCTATCTATTATAAAATTATAATGGTGCTTCTAAAATGAACCAGAGACAAGACATACATAAACCATAGAAATATGGATGGATTTGAGGCTCACACTTTATTCTAGCCCCAGACTAAGGCCAATTAGTTTCCATAAGATGGCCACGTTTGAGTTTGCCCTCATGAAAAAATCACTAAAGAGTTGGGTTTTATAGCAAAGTGTGGGGAACAAATCAGATGGTTCCTGGCTGTCAGAAAGAATAGGCTCTGTGTCTTAAAGGTGTGTCTTCCTTCAAACAAGGAGCCATCTAAGTGAGGTGTCAACTAAGTCCACATGGAGAAAGCACACCAGCCTGTGTGATCCAAGGATTGTAATTAATAAAATTTACATCCAAAGGTGGAAATAGTATCTGTACTTAACTTATAAACACTCCGTTTTCAAAACACTATGGAGAACAGGGGAGCCCAAAATTCATTTGCAAGGCCTCCACATTGGGTGAATTCTCTCTGGTCATAATTAAGGGATGTGAATAGCTTTGATATCAGATAGAGAACATTGTAAAGTTGATCATGACAGATGTAGTTAGGTTAAAATATAAGACTATTATTCAATCTCCCTTTTGATGCATTTTATAGTTGTTTCAGCTTTTAATATTTTCTGCTTCCTATTTGATTGAGGGTTTTCTGCTTTGTTTAGTCATTGTGGTAGTTATATAATCCGTTGTCAATTTGAGGCTTATGAGTGAAGGCATGGGGTTTAGCCTGTCAATCCCACTGCAGCTTGGTGTCCTCATTTGGAGGCGCTAAGGAGATAAACAGCTCAATGGAGGTGGGTCACATGTTCACTCCCTGGGAGACATTGCAGGTGACAAGACACATGGAGCTATGTTAGAACCCTGAGCTGAAGGAGACATGTGGAGGAGACATGTGAAGACCCATGCCAGGGCTGAGATTTGCCACTAGATCCACAATACTTCGCACCCATTGGCCTGTGATCTTCCTGCATTTGGCATTACTGCATGTGTTTCGTGAGTTCGAAGAGGACTTTATAGATTGGTATCAGACATACAGGCTAATATCAGACTTATGGACTTGATCTAGATTGGTAGGGGTGCTTTCTTTTTTTAAATTGTTTTATTAGGGGCTCATACAACTCTTATCACAATCCATGCATACATCAATTGTGTAAAGCACAACTGTACATTCATTGCCCTCATTCTCAAAACATTTGCTCTCCACTTAAGCCCCTGGCTTTAGGTCCTCAATTTTCCCCTTCCTCCTCGCTGCCCCCTACTTCATGAGCTCTTGATAATTTATAAATATTATTTTGTCATATCTTTCCCTGTCTGACGTCTGCCTTTCACCCACTTTTCTCTTGTCCATTCCCCAGGGAGGAGGCCACATGTAGATCCTTGTAATTTGTTCTCTCTTTCCAACCCACTCACCCTCGACCCTCCCAGTATCGCCATCCACACCACTGGTCCTGACGGGATCATCCGTCCTGGATTCCTTGTGCTTCCAGTTCCTATCTGTACCAGTGTACATCCTCTGGTCTAGTCATACTTGTAAGGTAGAATTAGGTTCATGATAGTGGGAGAGACGGGGAGGAAGCATTTAGGAACTAAAGGAAAATTGTATTTTTCATCATTGCTACATTGCACCTTGACTGGCTCTTTTCCTCCCCTAGACCCCTCTGCAAGGGAATCTCCAGTGGCCGAAAATGGGCTTTGGGTATCCACTCTGCACTCCCCTCCTCATTCACTATGGTAAGATTTTTTTTTGTTCTGATGATGCATTATACCTGATCCCTTCAACACCTTGTGATCACACAGGCTGGTTTGCTTCCTCCATGTGGGCTTTGTTGCTTCTGAACTAGATGGCCGCTTGTTTTCCTTCAACCTTGAAGACCCCAGACGCTATAAATTTTGATAGCTGGGCACGATCAGCTTTCTTCACCACATTTTCTTATGCACCCATTTGTCTTCAGCATCATATCATGGAGGTGTGCACCCAATGATACGATTTTTGTTCTTTGATGCCTGATAACTGATCCCTTCAGGACCTCATGATCACGCAGGGTGGTGTGTTCTTCCATGTGGGCTTTGTTGCTTCTGAGCTAGATGGCGGCTCTTTTACCCTCAAGCTTTTAAGACCCCAGCTGCTATATTTTTTTATAGCCAGGCACCATCAGCTTTCTTCACCACATTTGCTTATTCACCCTCTTTGTCTTCAGCGGTTGTGTCAGGAAGGTGAGCATCATAGAATGCCAACATAATAGAAGAAAGTATTCTTGCATTGAGGGAGCACTTGAGTGGAGGCCCAATGTCCTTCTGTTACCTTAATACTAAACCTATAAATATAGGTACATAGATCTATTTCCTCATCCTCATATATAAATATATTTGCATATGTACATGTCTTTATCTATAACTCTATAAATTCCCTTTCCCTCCCACATATTTCCTCTATTTCCCTTCACTCTCCTCCTGTCCCACTACCATGCTCAGTCCCCACCTGGATTTCAGCAATTCCTCTTGGTTACATTACCCTTGATCATGCCCTACCAGGCCTCCCACACCCACCTCACCACCAATTTGGATCACTTGTTTTTTTATTGTCCTTGGGTTTGTTAACATCACTTCCTTTCCCCTCACCTCCCTGTCTCTCCTGTCCTCCTGGAACCCTGGGTCCCGTTGTTTTCTCCTCCAGATTGTTAATTCAGCCTATCTTCTTTAGACAGGCCTGCGGAGATAATAACATGCACGAAAACAAGACAGAGCAAAGCCAAACAACAATATACAACAAAACAACAACAATAACAACAAACCACTGACAAAGAATCAAACAAAACACAACAAGAAAGAAAAGCTTGCAGTTAGTTCAAGGATCATTTTTTGTCCTTTAGGAGTGTTTTCCAGTCCAGTTTGGTGTTTTCTTAATGTACAATTACTCTATATAAATTGACTATGCTGAAACAAAGAGTAATTGACTATGCAGAAAAAAGTTCCTTCTTACTCAGGTATAAGTCTCTTTGATTTTTTTTCTCTAGTCTACCTGGACTAACAGAGGTGTCATTGAGGTTGTTTTACTTTCAATGATTTTTTATGGTTGTGTTTTGCTTTGTATGATTTATGGTACATAAAACACAGGATAGTAAATCTATAGAGACAGTAAGTGGATAGAGGCTTGGCAGATTAGGATTGGAGGAAATTAGGAGATAACAACAAATATGAGAAGAAAATGTTCTGGAATTGATTGTGGTGATGATTGCACAAATCTTCTTAATGTGATTGAACAGTTAAATGGTATGGCATATAAAGTATATGCCAACAAATCATTTAAAAATTAGATGGGCAATCAGACAAATTTGCAGCAAGAGATCTCTTAAAAGTGTGAAAATATGTCACATAGAGGACTGAGGTGTTCCTCACGTAACCTATAGTATTTTCAGTCACTTCACATGCATGTGAAAATTGGACAATGAGTAAGGAAGACTGAAGAAGGATTAGAACCTTTGCATTGTACAATGCTGGTTAAGAATAATGTACATACTAGAAACTTCCAAAAGAATGAACAAATCCATCTTGGAAGAAGCACTGTTGGAATGCTCCTTAGAATAAGGGATGGTGAAACTTTTCCTTACACACTTTGGATATGTAAACAAAAGGGCCCAGACCCTGGAAAAGAATATCATACTAGGTAGAGGGTCAGAGAAAAAGAAGATGATTAAAGAGACTTTTTGACACAGTGACTGCAACAATGGCTTCAAACATCACTGATTGTAATGATCCCATACCACCAGCCAATGTTTCACTCTGTTGGACATATAGAACTAAATCAAGAAAAACAGCAATAGCAATTTATTGTTTGCTTTTGGTCTCTATCCAGACAACTGAAGTATTTTTTTCAGACTTTTTTTCAGTTTTACAGTTAGTTTTGGGGAAGAAGATTTATCATCCTCTCTACAATAGCAGGAATTCTGATTTGTTTTCACTTTTAATATATGTAAATTAATTCAATTTTAGAATATAGTTTTATGTATTTTTATCATTTTTTCCTTCTTTATTTGTTAAATATATCTTCCAATATTTGTGGTATTTTTGTTGCATATTTAAATCACTTGAATACTGCATATGGTATAAGGAATGTGATATTATTATTTTAATTTCTGCATAAATAATTGCATATTTGTATGTATCTTGTTCAAATCAAGGTGGCCTGAATTTTGCTAAAATCTTTACAAGTCAGCATGTCAGGTGGAGTGAATATCACACCTTCTTTTCTTCTAAATTATTTGTCTACTTTTGGCTACATGTTCTGCATATAAATTTCAGAATCAGTTTATCAACACTATAATAAATCCTGTTTGGGCTTTTAATGTAACTGTATTATTTTGCTTTTTATGTAATTTAATTAAATCTAAGGATTTTGTTTTCATAATAAATTAATTTATTTAACTTTTGATGGCAATTTTATAAAATTCTATCTATGTAGTCTATATATGTGTGTTTATACATATATATGTATAAAGTAGCCAACAATGATATCCATCAACTCCTGATATTAATAATTTCTCTGTGCGAATTTGTAAATAAGAATGTTTTTAAACTATCTTTTTGTACTTTATAATTTTACTTTAGAGATGAGTGTTAGGTTTTTATTTTTTTTTATAATTTTTTCTTTTCTTTCTTTATTTCTCTAACCCTAACCCTAACCCTAACCGAGTGTTAGGTTTTTAAAGAGACTTGTTTTTCTTTTTTAATGTCTCAAAGGAAAAGCTGTTTATGAAGGTAGACTAAATCAGAGTTGATGTTTTCTCTGATGTGGGTATAAGACAAGTGGTCAGATCTCTTCCAGCATGGTAATATTCTCAAACCAACAAGGTTGGAGAATTTGTGGTACTTGTAAGTCAGATATTCTACCAGAAGAGAATTGGAATACAATTCTAATTTCCCACTTAGTATATTTTATTTAACCTTTATCTCAATTTGAAAATAACATAGTGACAATAATCTCGACTTTTAGATATTTTATCAGTCACAATAAAATAAAAACACTTATAACCAATTCCATTTGTTTTAACTTTACTTAAACTTTCAATATCATGGCCTGAGAAGGTCAGATTTCTTTCTCACCATTTCACTGATATCCTGAATTTAAACATTTGTTTCTCCACACTCAATTCTTATTATGCTGTCTTTGTTTTGCCTTACAAAACTTAGGTGTGAAATCTCAGGTATTTATGACTTTCTGTGCAATGGATTTATAGCTATTTAGTGAAAACTTATAAGTGACTAAAGGCAGGTTAAAACCCAGAATGTATTATTTTTTTACCACTTCTGATGATGCACTATTTTGTAAAGCCCATCAATTGTAAAGTCAACTTCTAGCCTCCTTCCCCTGTGGCATTGAAATTGACCTCAAAAGTGCAACAATATTTCTGTGTCCAGAAAAAGTAATAAATAAAATGGCATACACAAATACTCCTGCTTGGACAGCAATTAGCATTGGAAAATTAGAGGAGTATATGTGTGTATGTGTGAAATGTGGACACTTGCTAAGACTCATTTTCAGTTAGGATACCATCTATGGCAATATGAAAATTAAATTTAAGCATAATTATGGATGTTGATTTGTCCAAGAAGAGGCATTTTAGGTAAGTTTCAAGAGCCATGCTCTAGCCTCCTTGCTTTATAAGATAGCTAATATTCATCTTGCCTTCGGCAGCTAGTGGAATATCTGTGTTACAGCAGCATAAACACTGTCTTTGTTCATGTTTTGTTTCCTGTCAGCTATTCTTCTCAGTTTCTGCTGGCACTTATAGGGACTTAAAAGGGAAAATAAGATTCAGCATTTACAAAACATGTCAGATTTTTGGAGGCAGCATTTTGTGGACTTTGATTTGCCAAACCATCTGTTCCAGATTAGCCTCATTCAAATTAAGTTGTAATAATTTTGTTCATTAAAACACTGTGAGTAGAGCAAAGTTATGTATTTCATTATTTTAATGAACTTGCTCAAATGGATGATGTTTCTCAGCGTGTGCCAATATTAACCGTGCCCAGGTTCACTTGAATTCCCCTTCTGTGGACTGACAAAGACCCAGTTCCCTGGGTGCATCCACAGGATTCGCTTCTGACTGACAAATGAAAACGTGTACAAAGGAAGTCAGAAAATAATTCTCGCAACTGGCTTCAGGACATATGGCAACTTCTTTCTCTGATGTCCCTTAATGCGTTCCTAACTGGGCTGCCACTTCTTTGAAATTATTATTTATATTCGTTTAAAGGGGCAGGAGGAGAGAGTGGAGCACAGCCTGGCCCACCAGGCCGTGATGATGATGTTCCTGAGTAGAGCAACCAGTCCACAGAGAGAACAACATGGCTGGCCCTACTATGAGACATGATGCCCCTCAGTGACTAAGGGCGATACAGGGGACAGCACCGGAGACACAGTGTGGAAATTGCACCTGACCTGATCCCACCACACAGAGGCAAATCACTGGGGGAGTGCAGCGGAACAGCAAGGGAATGGAGTGTCAAGGTCCCCAGGGAATGCTGAAAGTGGACTTTGGGGCCAGGGCGTGGTGCCCCAACAGACTGGACTGGAAAACGCTCCTAAGGGCCAGCAAACGATCCCTGAACTAACTACAAGCTTTTCTCTTGTGAACTGTTTTGTTCTGTTCTTTGTCAGCGGTTTGTTTTTGTTGTTTTGTTGTCTGGTTGTATACTGTTGCTTTGTTTTCCTCTGTCTAGTTTTCGTGCATGTTAGTGACTCCACAGGTCTGTCTGAATAGGACAGGCTTGATGAACTATCTGGAGGAAAAACAACGGGATCGACATTTCCGGGGGGACTTGGGGTGGGGGGGTAGGGGTGGGGTAAGGAAGAGGTGTTAACAAACCCAGGGACAAGGGAAAAACATGGGACCCCAAATGGTAGAGAAGGGGGAGTGGCAGGCCTGGTGGGAAATGATCAAGGGTAAGGTTGCTTAGAGAAGAGGTATACTCTAGCCCAGGTGGTGATGAAGCATGGTAGTAGGGCAGGAGGAAAGTCAAGGGAGATGGAGGAAAGAGCTAGGAGTCAAAGGGCATTCATGGAGGTCTAGACAAAGACATGTACATGCAAATATATGTAGGAGGATGGGGAAATAGATCTATGTGTCTATATTTATAGGTCAAGTATTAAGGTGGCAGAAGGACCTTGGGCCTCTACTCAAACACTCCCTCAATGCATGAATACCTTCTTTTATTAAATTGGAACTCTACGATGCTCACTCTCCCGACACAACGGCTGGAGCCAAAGTGGGTGAACAAGTGGGTGTGGTGAGGAAGGCTGATGGTGCCCGGCTATCAAAAGAGATAGTGACTGGGGTCTTAAAGGCTTGAAGATAAACAAGCGGCCATCTAGCTCAGAAGCAACAAAGTCCACATGGAAGAACACACCAGCCTGTGTGATCGAGTGGTCCCAAAGGGATCAGTTACCAGGCATCAAAGAACAAAGGATCATATCATTGACTGCACACCTCCATGATAGGATCGCTGAAGACAAATGGGTGCATAAGCAAATGTGGCGAAGAAAGCTGATGGTGCCCGGCTATCAAAAGAGATAGTGTCTGGGGTCTTAAAGGCTTGAAGGTGAACAAGCGGCCATCTAGCTCAGAAGCAAATAAGCCCACATGGAAGAAGCACACCGACCAGTGCAATCACGAGGTGCCCAAGGGACCAGGTATAAGGCATCATGCAAAAAAAAAAAAGATATAAGTGTGTGTATGTATGTGTATATATGTGTATATGTATATATGTATGTGTATATATGTATATATATATCATATCAAATGAAGGGGGAAGTGCAGAGTGGAGACCCAAGGCCCAAGTGTCGGCCAATGGAGATCCCCTCATAGAGGGGCTTAGGAGAGGAGATGGGTTAATTAGGGTGTGAGGTAGTATCGATGAAGAACACAGCTTTCCCCCAGATCCTGGATGCTTCCTCCCCTCAACTACCATGATCTGAATTCTACCTTGCAGGGCTGGATAGGACAGAGGCTGTACACTGGTACATATGAGGGTTGGAGGTACAGGGAATCCAGTGTGGATGATGCCTTCAGGACCAAGGGTGTGAGGGACGATGCTGGAAGAGTGGAGGGTGAGTGGGTTGGAAAGGGGGAACTGATTACAAGGATCCACATGTGACCTCTTCCCTGGGAGAGGGACAGCAGAGAAGGGGGAAAGGGAGACTCCGGATAGGGCAAGATATGACAAAATAACGATGTATAAATTACCAAGGGCATATGAGGGAGGGGGGAATGGGGAGGGAGGGGGGAAAAAAGAGGACCTGATGCAAGGGGCTTAAGTGGAGAGCAAATGCCTTGAGAATGATTGGGGCAGGGAATGTATGGATGTGCTTTATACAATTGAAGTATGTGTATGTATGGATTGTGGTAAGAGTTGTATGAGTCCCTAATAAAATGTAAAAGAAGAAAAGAGAAAAAAATAATTAGGGCAAAGACTGTACAGATGTGCTTTATACAATTGATGTATGTATGTGTATGAACTGTGAAAAGAATTGTATCAGCCCCAATAAATTGTTAAAATACATAAATAAAAAAAAGACATATAATTAGCATCATTCTATACCATTTTATAGATGAGGAAACTGAAGGAAATAAAAATTCAAAAAAAATCTCACGAGAAGCACACAGCTCATATGTGTTACAGAAGTTCTTGCATGGTACAATTGTTTACTGTGCTAACTGCTGCTGGAGGCTTGAATCTATTCAGAAATGCCGCCAAAAAAATCTCCACTGTCCTGGTCCATCTTTCTCTCTTTCTCCCCTTCAGGAACCAATAGTTGTTAAACCTTTTCAATTCAAACAAATTGTCCAGTGATTAATTAATTAAACAACTTAAAAAAATCTATCATCATTCATCCCTATAGAATCATATAAATGAAACACTATTTGCAACATCCCCGGAGAGGAAAAAAATCTTACCACTACTCAAAACCTCCCCACTTAAATAAGCAAAATAGACTAATAATGGTATGTCTTCAAGGCTTAGTTGGGTAGGCATTTGTTCCTTTTAGATAACCATATTTTTACAGAAAGTTAAAATATGTGTTATACTGACTGTGATTCATGGAATGTCTTAAGCCTGGTAAAATAACTTTGTAGTAATCAGAATGTTAATCCAATTGTATGTTGATTACTTTATTGTAAATATTGATTACTTTATTGTAAATACTATGGTCAATAAATAATTTTATAATCCTTTGAAAAATACCTGATATCTACCTCCTGAGAATCAGTCAATGAAAAGCTTATTATTAACCCATTAAACATGACAGATTATTGCCCAGTATAGTACTGGAAGATGAGCCTCTCAGGTTAGAAGTTACTCAAAATACACAGTGGCCACAATAGTGAACTCAAGAGTTCTAGTGATCATAAAGATGGAACAAAACCAGGTAATATTCTGTTATTTAGAAGTTTGTCTTGAGTTAGAGCAAAGTTGACAGCAACCTATAAAAACTGTGACAATTGTTTTATTGAATGATAGAGCTAATTTTCAAATCACAAAGCTCTTGTTCCTTTCACTAACAATAGAAACCTCAGACATTTTATGTGTAAGATTTTTATTACCCATTATCCCTGATACATACTTATGCTTAAATTTAATTTTAATAATTGTTATAGATGATAGCCAAACTGCTATCTCTGATGGAAGGCTGATGAAGTACTTGAGTTCACAGAGCAAATTAGTGAGTCTGTTGGCATCTTTCTATGAAAGCTGCATCAAAAGTCCCAAGTAGGAGATTGTTATTGTCCTTGCTAGCAAAATATATTGGAGAAATTCAAGTGAAACATACTCAAGGTCCTATTTTGGCTCTTGTGTATTTATTTTAATTTTTTTCAACTTGAATAAGCAATTGATGGTCGGTTCCACAGTTAGGCTCTGGCTGTGATAATATTGTCTCTTCCCACAGATGTAGTCAATTTGATTTCTGTGATTCCATCTGGAGAAGTGCACGTGTATAGTTATAATTTTTCTGTTATAGAGAGGCATTGGAGATGAAGAATTCTGTCATTCATTCTCCAGTTTCATTTTTATTATGAAGGCCAACCTTTCTAGCTAGTGTTTTTTTCCTCTTTATTCTTAACTTTTGCATTCCAATCACCAATAATTTTCAATGCATCTTGATTGCATGTTTGATCAATTTCAGATTGAAGACACGGGCAAAGTTCTTCAATGTTTTCCATCACTAGTTGCTACTGAAATTTTACTAATAGTTGTATTGGTTGAGATTCCCTCTGTAAGTATAGATATTATCCTGTCACAGACAGCATTGTACTCCAAGATCAGTCTTGGCATACCCTTTTTGATGAGGAATGAGATGCCGTTTTCAAAGTTTTAATTTCAGGCATAGTAAGCCATATGATTATCTAATTCAAAATTACAAATACCAGTCTATGCAACTCACAAATATCTAGGATATTGATCTTTATGTGGTTATTCTTCTAAAAATCCCAGCCTAGCATATTAACCATTTACACAGATTTTCTTTACCTCCCTCAAACTCCGCAATTATTTTCCTTTGGGAATTAGTGACTAAATAGACCCTCCACTTAAATTGGCCCTCTCACAGTGAAATGAAATTCAGACTTTAGGAACAACAGATCCCATAGAAAAATGCAGACAGTGCAGATACCATACATCAGATTATAGCAGGTGGCAGTCAAAGTGGGACCCTAGAGTCCATATCTGATCTCACTAAATATTTGCAAATATATTTCCAAATTCTTGGTTCTTCTAAATTAAGTTGTTCAAAATTATGATATCATGTTCCGGTTTCAATATTCACCACTTTCCATGAGCCATCCCGACTATTAACATTGTCTCACTAACTCTCTTAGGCTTCCCAGATCTAGAATTCTTTGCTCTGATACTTTAATTGATGGTTGCTACTGCCTTCAACACCCATGGTACTCACATTGCCTCAGTTATTTACTTCAGGATATCAGTAGTTTTATTGACCTGTTATAGGAGTCAAACAGGTATTTTCACTAGAAGTATAAAAGAAGATGAGACTGGGTTGAGAAAGAGATGGCAGGAGTTGGAAAAGATTTGGTGATGGTGACAAGTATAATTGTGACTGTGAAAGTATTATTGTTTGCTGTTCACTGTGTCCAATCATTGAAGAGCCACATGTCTTAATCTATAAAATACTAAAACTAATAGTATCTAGTCCATAGGGCAGTTAGTTTGAGAACTAAATAAGATAGTGTGTAAAAACACATAGAATCCATGATACAGAAATGATAATCTCACAAAATTACCAAATAATATTATATTGTCAATATTTTATTTCACATTATGTAAGTAAAACTAATTGCTACAAAATCATAGGTACTTTTATTATTTTGTTAAATAAAAATATCAACACGTGAGAACATTTTTCCTCATCATAGCCCCCATTTAGATGTATGTATTTCCATACTTGTCTGTCAATTTGTCATGCTGTAGTTCCTTGGGTGATTTGGTGATGTTGGGAACTCTGTCCCCAATATTTCAATTACCAGCAGTCACTCATGGTAAACAGGTTTCAGTGAAGCTTAAAGACTAAGAACAGACTGGGAAAAAGGGATATATTGTCCACTTCTGAAAAGCTAACACTTTAAAATTTTTAGGAATAGCAACAGAATATTGCCTGATATACCTCCAGATGTGAGACTCTAAAATTGTGACTGGAGAATGGTTCCCTTTTAAAGTAGAGATGACCATAAGGACGTGGGTGGAGCAAAGCTTTTCAGAGCTTACTTTTTGTGGTGGGGCATGATTCAACTTGAGCAGAAATATCTGCAAGCATCCATTAACAAATGGAACATAGAGTGTACAAAGCACGAATCTAGGAATATTGGAAGTCATAAAAATGAAATTGAAAACAAAGTTTGACATTCTAGGATTTAACAAGCTGAAATGGACTAATATTGGTCATTTTGAATCAAGCATACCATGGAAATGTTTAATTGTAGAATTCATTTAATTCATCCTTGCATGTTAAATCACTATACTCAATTATAATTATTCTTTCCATTGTAGGATTGCCAGTTTATCAAATAAAAATGAAGGATGTCAAATTAAATTTGACTTTCAGAAAACAGCAAATATTGCTAACATGGGCCATTGCTTATTAATTTGATATTACTCGATGCATTTCAGAAGCATCCCCTTTAGAATTGAACACCCAACAGTTCACATCTATCAATGTTCAAGGATGATCATAAGGACATTGATTCACAGAACATCTGAAATGCTCGAGTGAGTATCAATGGATTTCTGTGAGTTCCACTGCAGCAGGGATAAGAAGCCTGAAGAGAGATGCCATCAGATTATACCTGTGTGAAGCTGGTTTTTGCAGCAGTGGATGGTTTACAAGGTAAGGTTAAGAAGATTTGGAATAGTATAAAAGAGTGATTGATATGCCTCTCATTCTATGTCCTTACAAGGGAACTGAAAATATACCTCTATTTTAGGTGACTATATGGAATAACTTAGATAATATAAAATGTTTGACACATAATAAGCACAGAATATTCTTAACCATTGTGGTGGTTGTGGTTTCAGATAAAAGAAGACCACTACAATGTCAAATTAAAATTATTGAAGTCTTTATTTTATTTCAGGCTATCTTGGGCTACAGTGGGAATATTCAAAGGGAGCATCTCTCCAGACTGCCAGCTGGAGCTGAAGGAGCCATGTGGAGACACCTGTCAATACTGAGATGCTACTGCCACTGGATCCACAAGACTTTCTACCTACTGGCCTGTGATCTTCCTGCATTGGCATCATCGCATGTGTTTCATGAGTCTGAAGAGGAATTTATAGATTGGTATCAGACATATGGGCTAATATTGAACTTATGGACTTGATCTAGACGGGGATGAGATGCTTTTACAATACTCAATTGCTCTTGTATATAAAGCTCTTTCTAATAAACATGAGTACCTATGAATTTACTTCTCTAGTCTGCCCAGACTAACACAACCATTGATTTTATTCTGTTGATTATATTAAAGAAATTAATGTTAATCATTATCAGGGAAAGTTTGTACCTTTCACCCAAATATCATAAACATTTAATGGGACACATCTATTTTATTGAGCTGTCCATAGCATATCATACAATTCAGAAGTTTTATCAAGAAGGGTTGTGCAATCAGTGCCACAATCAACTTCAGAAACTTTCTTCCTTTTGCACAGAATGATGTTGACTTCCCATTCCCCATCCTCCTTTTCTATGTCCCCAGGCAATCATTAATCCAGCTACTGTCTTCAGAATTCAACTCATCCTAGGTTCCCTATACAGATAAACAAACAAAACAATGGCAAACAACCAAAAGGCACCCAGCAACAATGACCATATAGAATAATACCGCAATCTCATATAAAGCAGAGAATATTAAAATTTTAAACCAAAAGCACATTGGATCTGGAGGGATATCAAATTACAAGATGGTACATTCCAGCCTAAGGAGTACTGCTGAAATCCACATTTCAATACTCATTATTTGATATTAGGGCTGTTAATCTTAGTAACCTATGTGAATTGGGGATTTATCAGGTACTCAATCCATGTGGGGCCCCTAAAAATTGATCTGCGGATACCATTGTGATCTGTAGTTTTCTGCAGACTGAATGTTTAGAATTTAGGCATAGGTTTTATTCCCTTCTCCAGTTTTGGATGTTATAATTTACAACCCTTGATTCATGTAGGCTATTGTGCTTCTTCTGTGTGGATTTAGCTGACTCCTCACTTAGATGGCTGCTTGCTTTTGAGACAAGGCTTTAATATCACAGATGCAATTTTTCATGATACCCATCTGATCATGGCAACATCTGATTTCTTCACCATACCTTTTTGCTATCTATGACTTAAGAGATCTTCTCATACGGGCAAGTACCAGGCAGGGCCATGTCTTAAGAACTAATTGTTCTTATATTAGGGTTATGATCATGTGAGTGCTAAAAATCTATTCATATAACTATTATTTCTGTGGGTCATGTCATTGTAGTACACAGTATTTCTTACCCAAGGGGTTTAAGGCAACTTTACTGATAGTACCCTTATTTTAGTCAATGGCAAAGCATTGCTTGCTGGTCAAAAGATTGTATAAATGTATAGGATTTATCTGACTCTGACACGAGTTATTAACATATTTCTTCAAAATGTGGTGACTGGGCATTAGTTACACATGCTGTGTGTATCAGAGATAAGGCAGTACTTTCAGTAAACTCATTTAGAAGGGTGGAACCATGCCAGGTAGCTTAACCCATGCCACTTTAAAGTAGATAGAGCATGAAAACAGCAAATAAATATTTGTCCATTCACTGGTACCTTCAGAGTAAAAGGTCCAACCAAACCCACCCAAAATCCAATGACCACCAATTCCTGAATCATAGGTTAGTGATAGGCTATTTTTCTTCATTTTAGACATTTCACCTTACAAAATAATAATGATTTATAAATTATCAAGGGTTCATAAGAGAGGGAGGGAGGGAGGGGAAAAATGAGGAGCTGATACCAAGGACCAAGTAAAAGGCAAATGTTTTGAGAATGATGAAGGCAACAAATGTACAAATGTGCTTGACACACAATGGATGGATTGTGTTAAGAGTTGTAAGAGCCACCATTAAAATGATTTTTTTTAAAAAGACATTTCACCTTAAAGAAGAGAGTGTTTCTATTTCTTGGTTCTGTTGCAAGTGATATAATAAAAGTGTTCCATTGCTTCTATAAAATTCAAATTTAACTAGATGTCCTGTAAATTTGGCAGTCCCATTCAAAGGTAGCATAATAATTTATAGTGAGTTAAGTCTTTGGATACTAACCACAAGGCCCACAATTCAAATTTACCAGCCACTGTGTAGGAGAAAGATGGGGCTGTCTGTCCTTGTAGAGATTTACAATTTTGGAAACCCTAAGGAGCAGCTTTACTCAGTCTCAGAAGGTCACTATGAGCTGGAATCTACTCAACAGCCATGGTTGGCTGCTGTTACAGCCTTAGAGTATGTGAGATATTGAGCTCTATGCATGCACTTCAAAATTGTTCTCTTAGATCAATCAAAACTCTTGCTTCCTTGTCATTTTTAAAAAAATTAACAGTTTTATTAACATATAATTCACATTCCATTCAGTTCAGTTCTGCAATCATGACCACAATAAATTCTAGAACATTTTCTTCAGTCTTATATTTATTATTAGCCCCCTATTACCCCTCAATCTTCCCTGCCATTACCTTAAGAAATCATTAATGCAGTTATCTCTATAGCTTTACTTATGCTGAATTTCATTTGAAGAAACACATAACACCCTCCCCCCAAAACACACAACCATTAAAAAAAAAACCCTGGGAAAAAGTCTCAATCAAAAAGGAAGCTGAAAAATAAACACTAGGACAAATTTAAAATTGGTCAAAAGAGGGGACAAATGATAAGGTGTTATAGATTTACCTAACTGTATGTGCATTAATCCACTTTCCAGTGCACTGTCTCTGAGACCAAGGCTATTCAAATTCATGATCATTGTCACAGCAGATTCTTAAGAATCTTAATCCACATGGGGAACCTGCAAATGAGTTTTGGGCTTTTACTGTCAGCCATAGTCTTCTGAAACTTGGCTCTCAGAATTTAAACCTTAAAACTATTCCCTTGTTTGGCTTTGGATTTCATTATTTACAGTCTTTAAGTCACACAAACTGATGTGCTTCTTCCATGTGGACTTAGTTGACACCTCACTTAAAGACTTAAAAAAATAAGTTAACCTTTAAAACCCAGACACTGTTCTTACCAATAGGTGGGCACCATCTGATATCACCACATTTTTCTATAGCACCGATATCATCAGTGTTCCCTTCATGATTGTGGCAGTTACCTAATCTGTTGTCAATTTGAGGCTTAAAAGTAAAGGGCTGGAGTTTAGCTTGTCAATCAGATCTCACACAGCTTTATGACCTCATTTGGAGACCCCAAGGAAATGAATAGCTCATTGGAAACAGAACACAAGCTCACTCCCTGAGAGTGCAGCTGACAAGACACTTGGAGCCAGGCCAGTGTCCCAACACCTGGAGACCCCTGCCAAGACAGAGATACTCACAACGCTTCTGTATCCACAAGACTTCCAACCCACTGACCTGTGATTTTCCTGCATTCAACATCATTGCATGTGTTTTATGAGTCTGAAGAGGGCTTTATAGATTGATATTGGATATATGGGCTAATAATGGACTTATGGACTTGATGGGACTGCTCTGGGATGTTTTCTCAATATTCAACTCCTCTTGTATATAAAGCTCTTTCTTATAAACGTATGAATGCCTCTCTGGATTTGTTGATCTAGTCAACCCAGACTAACACAATGAGAGTGAGTATTGAGTAGGACCACATCATATGAACTTAGATTAGAACTACGGTTAAGGGGGAGCTAAACATCTCTTTATGAAAATGTGGTTTATATGTCTCTGGTCCACTTTAGAGACACCACTATGGGACATTATAAATCATCCCAATGGTGTATAGAGAGATTCTATTGTTAGTGTAATTAATATAGTCAATGGTATAGAATTTGACATACTGTGGAGAAAAGGGATGTAAACAGGTACAGGATAAATTTTTAGATTAAACATAGATTGTTGACTTGTACAGATTAAAATTTTATGTGACTGGATACTGGTTAAACAATGAGGGTTGAAAATAGGGCAAATTTTTCAATAACACTCATTCACAAAGACAGAACTATGTCTGCACTAAGGCAAAGAGAGTGTGAAAATAGTGAACTATATAATATTCTTGGGTTGCCATTTACTGGGCACCATCAAAATAAGAAATTTGAACCAAGTTCAATGATTTCCTATACCATAACCTTGGTATAGTAGTAATCAGCTTCTTCTCACAATAGAGCATTTCAGCCTTCAATCCAAGGGAATATTTCAGTTCCTTTAATCTGCTATTAGTAAGCTTAAGGTAAAGTCTGGTTCAATTAGTGGGTTTCCAAATCAGATCCTTCTAGTGTGACCTATGAAGGATGTTGTGTACTTTGTAAGGACAGGATCTAATGTGCCACAAGTGTATAACATGCAATCTGGGTCACTGTAGGCTGGATAAAAACTTAATCAAAGTGCAAGATTAGGAATGTAATGCCCAGTATATTTTCCCATTGGTGGTGACAGTCTATATAATTAACGTGAAGTGTTTGACTTTTTACAGCAGATATGTACACACACCAACACTACCAAAGGATAAGGAATTTCCACACAAATAGTATTTTGGTTTTGTTTTTAATTTTATTTTCCTCCCTTACTTTTTCCCATGTGAGCTCAATCTCCCTGTGAATATGAATGCCTCCAAGGTGGACATAGTCATGCCCAGCAGCATCACCCCCAACTGGGCAGACCCACCAAATGCAGGTATACTTTTCTACTTGGCCCCTCCTTCTTGGAAAGCCTCACAGCTGGTCACTCCCAGAATGTACCCTGCATACCCTGAACCAGGATATTATAATTAATCTGGCTATTGTTTAATATTGCTCTCTTTCGATGTTGTAATTAATCCATTAATTTTTGTCTTCTTGCTTTTGTCATGCTTGCTTGCTTAACTCAAATGTCCTTGATGAATGAGTGAAATGTTTTTTGTGGGTTTTGCCTTTATAAGCTTTCCTAGTAATGTCACTTGGGACTGCAGCATGTGAAAATAGTTCAGATTCCCTGCAGTCGGCATGCCTTAATAAAGACTCTTCTAAATTTTCAAAACACCACAGTGGCTATTATTTAACCTACAACATTGGGCTGCTAACCACAAGGTCAGCAGTTTGAATCCACCAACCCCTCCGTGGTAGAAAGAGTTTTTCTACTTTTGTAAAGATTTTTAGTCTCAGAAACCTGCAGGGGCAGTTCTACTCTGTCCTATAGTTTTGAGATGAGTCAGAATCTACTTGATGGCAGTGAGTTTGTTTTGTTTGTTTATTTGTTCACATCCCTAGTTACTAAAGGGAATTCACTGGAGGCTTAATGGTTTCGGGCTTTTACTGATATCCAAAAAAGCATCTCTATATCTGAAAAGGAAGTACTGGTAGTGCAATTGTTAAGCACTGGGCTGCAAACCAAAAGGTCAACTAGTTGGATTCACTAGCAGCTTTATAGGAACCATGGTGACATAGTGGTTAAGTGTTGGGTTCTAATCCACAATGTCTGGAGCTTAAAACCACCAGCCCCTCCTAGGGAAAAAGAAAGGGCTTTCTACTCCCATAAACTGTTACAGTCTCAGAAATCCACAAGGACAATTCTACCCTGTCTTATAGGGTCACTATGAGTCAACATCATCTTAATGGCAGTGAATTTTAATTTTTTGAGAGCAATTTTATGGTAGAAAAGACTTAGTGATCATGGTAGTAAAGGCCTTAAAAACTAGACTACAAAATTCTATAGGGCAGTTGTTGTACACTGTCATATGGTGTCACTATGTGTCAGAATGTATCCAACAGCACACAATAAGACATGTCTAAAAACAATATTGCTGGTATTGTTAGAAACTGCTTTAAACTTATACACAATTGTGGATAGGAGCTTTTATTTTCATTCTCTTCCAGATTATATCATCCATTTATTCAAGAGAAATATGGTGCTGTTTCACAGAGTAGGAAGAACCCTGTTCTTTCTAGAGATGTTCAGCTACTACTTTATTTTGTGCTGGGAGCAAGTTGCTAGCAGTAGCACTAGGTCCTAAGGTAATAACAACAATTCCCTGTAATCTCCACGTAGTGTCTCCTGTCCCAGTTACAAGCTGTACATGAGTGATCTGTGTTTGGAGCTGCCTTGCCTCATCGGTGTTTAATCACTCAATCCTTGGGTCAAGCAGAGATGAATCCGTTCTTTTAGTATTCCAATTGAAGAAAGTAAAATCTTCTGACGTCTATGTATGAAATCATAAAAAAATCTGTTTTAAAAGAGTTACTCCAACTCCTGTAGTGCTTACAGTTTGGTCATCATGGTTGGCAGTTCAAAACCAAGAGCAGCTCCTCGGGAGAAAGGTTAGAATTTCAACTCCTGTAAACTGTTACAATCTCAGACCACAGGGGGTTGCTATGAGTTGGCATTGACTTGGTGACTGTGAAACCTTGGACAATGACAGTATCTGTGATGTGGCCAGGTTAGAAGTATCATTCACCTATTTTCTGCCTTGATGTAAGGCTTCCCTCATGTCTGTAAATATAAAAACATTAATTAAAAAGAAACAATTGCCATTGAGTCAATTTTGTCTAATGGTGACCCAATGTGAGTTTTCAGTGACTGTGACTTTTTGGAAGCTAGCAGCTAACCTTTCTTCTGGAGTACCTCTGAGTGTTGTAGGGAATACAACTAGTAAGAATCCCAGGCTGTGATGAAAACAAAGCAACTCCTAAACCATCCCTGGATTCATTCACCAAACTTTTTTTGCTTTTGTTTTTACTATTACTTTCAGAAAATTGGGTGTGGATCTGGTAGCTTGCTTTCTGCATGAATGAACATAATCTGGAAAACATAATTTTGAAGTTTGCTGAGGCAGGGACAGCGAACAGAAAGTGAAGCTGAAGCATTTTACTGCCTCAGCCCAGAAAAGGTTCTGGTTCGCTGGCAAGCTCTAGTCACAGGACCCAGTTTACTTTCAAGAGAGGAAAGGAAATGTGATCACTATGAATACTAAATATCTGCCAATAACAACGATGAGAGAAAGTCATTCTACCTGGAGATAATGTCGGACCTTATTTAAAAGGAATAAACACGACAATTCTTTTGAACACATTTTTGTCGTGATTTCATACCCATGAAAGTGCTGTAGACATGTTGCCTAAGCTGAGGTATTTGAATGATGCAACTCAGATTTACTAGTGTACATACCAACACAGTGCTTAACTCTACTTGTTATAAAAATACCTAGCTGTCTTCCCTGAAGTGCTAAGAAGAGGAAAAATGGCCAAAAGAGGATTGCTGTTTTTTAGCTGTCTTAGAAGGTGTTAGACAGGGTTCTCTAGAGAAACAAAACCAGAATGCTAATAATTTTATATATATTTATACAGATAGACATAAGAAACTGACAGTTAATTAAACTATAAAGCAGTACAAATGGCTCAGTGCAACTCCTTCCTATGAGACAGTTGTGAGAAGCTGGCAGTCCTTCAAGTATTCAGGGCCACCAGGTAGTCCTCTGTAAAGCAGTTCAGGATATCCAGGCACAGGCAGCAAACAGAAAGACAGGTCACCAACAGTCATCCAGATGACAGGGTCCAACAGTCTCCAGCTCAAGAGATATAAATTCCAGTGGTGTGGCAAAGCAGGTCTTGAAGGAACCTCACATTACAGCAACACAGTCCACGGGTTAGGTGTCCCACAGGTAGTGCAGCTTGCAAATTCAGGCAAAGAATAAGCAAGGCAGTCCCACACTGGTCTGATGATCAAAGAGGAAGAGACAAGAAAGGCGAGGCTCGCTGAACCATTTATCTTTCCACCCTTCAATTAATTACACATGTGTTTATTGGCCAGGTTGGCACGATTAACTACCTCAGTAGGAATTCTTGATGATCATAAGTCTAATAGGGGAGAAAAATTGCCCAGTTCTGAAACATCTTCATTATCTCCAGCAAATTGATTATTGCAGTCATTGGGCTACTCCATCTCACAAAGGATATCCCCATGCTCACCAAGCATACTACCTTCCTATTGATCTTTCCTGACAACATGCCAAAAGTCTTAAAAGGTGGACTGCAAAAACTGCAAGTCATTTCTAAACTTCATTTCCAGTTTCCCCTGAATATCATTTGCTTAGAATCTTACCCTATTTTCTTTCCTTGATTGCAATGTCTTAGCATTCATGATCTTCAATATCAGATTCCACATTTATGACAATGAAAATTGTCATTTAAAAAAAATTGATTCTCACAGAGGAGGCAAGAATAAAATGGTAGCACTTTCTTGACATTCTCACCTCTTACTAGGTCTTCTTTGATGCATCTATCTTCTATGGATAGCATTTGCAGCATAGGCAAACCTGTATCTAAGAATGAAATATAATGAGTTTTTCTAAAAATGAAGGCATGGGAAGATGTCGGTTTTGACAATGATTCACCTGTAACCTGAAGAACCAAGATCAGCACAATGTAATGCTTCTGCTCAGTAGGAATCTCTTCTTTAGAAAATTTTTATCTCAATATGACAAACATCTCTACCATAGTTCATATCTACCATTGTTTAATCTTCAGTGCTTACCTCTCATAGCCAAATATCACACTGAATTGCATCTAGTTTAAATACACCCCAGCCAACTCTAATTGCTGTTGGGTCATCTCCAACTTGCATCCACTCACGTCTGTCATAAAACTTGTGATCCATGGGGCTATCAATAGCTGATAGTTTTTCTTTTGAATAGCTTACCAGTTATTTCTTTTGAGGTGTCTGAATATGTGTTGCAACTGCTTTGTTGTGTCCAGGATCTCTTGGTCTCAAAACCCAAAGAATGTGCTCAAGAATCATAAAAAAAGGCAAGCAGAAAACAGAATTTATTTGGAAAGGAAAGAAAGGCACCTGACTAAGCAGGTGGGGACTTGAGTTGCCACAGAATGAACTGCCTCTAGGGGTTTTTTTATCAGGTGTTGGATACTTGAATTGTCCATCTCTGGTTATGAACGAACCGATACCAGCACTGGCCCTATTTCTTGCTTCTAACAAAATTTGATCATGCTCTTCTGTTTGCAAGGTCTTGCCTGGGATGGACAAGGAAGCACATAATCAAAAGTCAGTAAAAAGAGTCCTGGTGATGAAGGGGAGACATGTAAAGGAGTCCATGTAGAAAAAGAATTTTTTTGAAATTGATTGGGGTAGCAATTGTACAGGACAATATTCTGCAGAACATGATTGAACTATGGAATGTTAGGATATATATTAATTAAAAATAAATAAATTTTAAATTTAAAAAAAAGTGTCTTGGGTTTGATGACCTCAGAATTAGAACCAGTCTAGGTTTTTGCCTGCAGGCATAAGATTGGATTGTCCTAGGCTGTTGAGATAACCCTTAGAGGTACTCTGTGTCTCCCAATGCTTCCCTACACTGGACCTCTTTCTTTCACTCTGCCTCATGACTAGTTAAATCCTATCTCTCAGTTGGACTCAAAGTCACCACCCATTCAGTTCTCAGTTGTGTTACCCATTTTTACCACCCTGCTATGCCAATATGTCTTTAGGGATTCTGAAAAAAAATGTAGTATATATACAAGGGGCTTCAAAATATTCCTGAAAAAATGAAATTAAATGATAACTAAATTTTTTCAATAAACTTTTTGAAGTTCATGATATGTAACAGAAATCAAAGGTCATATTTATTTCTTACTCCTTTCAAGGCTGAAAGAAGAATGTTCTCAACCATTTATGCATATAACTTTGAGACAAATGAGTGTGAATTTAAAAGTCCTTTGTAATCAGTTCCCCCCACCACACACACACACACACACACACACACACACACACACACACACAGAAGGCAACTCATTCTATGAGGAAAATGTAAATCACCATGAAGCTTCATAATATTGCTAGAAACAAGAATAATGTCTCCACTCTAGGGAAGACCACTGTGCCACACACAAAGACGAGGGAAGCCAGTTTTGGAGATCTGGAAACCTCACCAAGCCAACAATGTTTTCACTCTTTTCTACAACTAAAACATCACACAGAAAAGCACACAAATAATTTTATGGATAATTTATTTTGACTCTGAGGATAGGATTTGATCCATCATGCCCAACTAAAAAAATGGCAGTTCTGACCATAATTGTGAACTTGGGTGTGTGAATAAGAGACATCACATTAGACTTCCAATAAGTGTCCAGAGGCAATAGGCAGGTTTATTGCGCCAACCTGGCCAATGAACACACGTGAGATTAATTGAAGCGGGGGCAGATAAATGGCTTCACAAGCCTCACCTTTCTTGTCTCTTGCTCTTTGATGACGAGACCAGTGTGCATCAGCCTTAGCTTTTTCTCTGCTTCAATTCGCAAGGTACACTATCCGTAGGACACCTAATCCTGCACTGTGTCGCTATAGTTTGAGGTTCCTTCAAGACCTGCTTTGCCACGCTACTGGAGTATACATCACTTGAGCTGGGGACTGTAGGATCCTGTCATCTGGCTGATGGTTGGTGACCTGCCTTGTTGTTTGATGCCTGTGGCCAGATAGCCTGAATTGCTCCACAGAAGACTACCTGGCAGTCCTCAAGACTTGAAGGAATGCCAATGTCTCACAGCTCCTGCATGGGAGTGAGTTGCACTGAGCTGCTTATTCTGCTCTATAGATTAGTTTACTGCTTATTTCTCATGTTATCTATCAATCTATATAAATATATGTAAAATCACTAGTGTCCTGGTTTTGTTTCTCTAGAGAAACCTGCCTAACGGAGCATATCTCAGAGATATTGTAGATTCATTTCCAAATCAAAAGAGTGAGTCACACTTTAAAATTTTTCCCATTGTCTAGAAAAGTTATGTGTACACAATATTATAGTCTATTAAGAGGAAAATAGTACTGTAAAAATGTTTACAATTTTGTGAGGAGTACCAAAATATGACACAAAGACAAGAAATGCATATCTGGAAAATGGAATAGGTGCACCTGCTTAACAAAAAGTTGACATAAACCTTCAATCTGTAAAAAGTGTATTAACTGTGAAGTGTCATAAAGTGAAGAAAATTGAAATGAAGTTTGCTTGCTAAGTAATGTTCTTTGAGTTGACTTGGCATATTTGATCTTTGCAAATCACCAGAATATGGGGCTCACCATTTACATTATTTGGTGTAGCAATATAGACCTATGCATTCTCAGGGTCACTGCTTTCAGCACTGCTTTGCATACCTCATTTCTTACTGGTCAGCATAATTTCTACTGCTGTCAGCTTGAGTTTCATTTGTTGGAGCAAACACAGGCGGTGTCCAAGAGGACATTAAGTCAAATAATCCATCCAAATTTATTGAGCATAGAATATTGAAAAGTGAAGAAACTGTGATATATGTGAAAGGAAGGCAAGATTATCTGGTGGAACCTTATTAAATATCAAGAGCACTAGGGAGATGACATCAAATAAATCACTAGTGGTCTGCACCTCACAAGAATACCCTTTGGTACCTGGCAAGGTAGGTGAGGAGTTGGACACAAGGCAGAAAAGCCAGTTGGTTCTTATAAAATGTGATGAAAACACCGGCATCCCCGGAGTGCTTGCACATAACTCCATTCTCAGCCCAACTTAAGTGAGAAATCCACAAAACTCCCATCTAAAAGCTTCCCTCTTACTACAGAGGCAGTAAAGTCTTTGCTGGTCTATGGACCAGCAGATTTTCTAAGATCCTGATGCTGGCTGTGCTACCTCAGGGACCAGTCAATTCCAAAATCCATTGCTCCTTGAGTTCAGTGTACCAATAGCACTCAGCAGTAAATCAGCTGTATAAGGGGTATAAACTGTATAAAATGGTTCTAACTCCTCCTGAAGAACAGAGAACTGTAAAGCCTTAGACCAGAGACATAATTCACAAATATAGTTAAGCTTATAAGACTGAAGATAGAAAACCAGAAATGACAATTTATAAACAACAACTACAAAACAAAAAGTGAAAGAAAATGCTATAATTATGCACAGGAAGTCAGGTAACAGGTAAACATTGATATAGAAAAGAGTGTTTAAGCTTAGGAAGATAGAAATACATTACAGTGTAACTTAAAAATATAACCAAAATAAGAAACATGTAAGGACTTGTGGATTTTGTTAGGTTCCAACAAGTCAATTCCAACCCATGCTGATGCTATGCATAGCAGAAAGAAACACTGCCTGGGCCTTCCTTTTCATCACAACTGTTTTGATTCTAGAGTCTATTGTTGTCGTCCTGTGTCAATTCATCTCATTGAGGGCCTTCCCTTCTTTCACTGCCTCTCTACCAAAGTAATGTCTTTCTCCAAGGACTAGTTTCTCATGACAACTTGTCCGGGCTTAATTAACACAAAACTGAAAACAACAAATAAAACCTGGTTAATAACAACAACAACAAAACAAACTCAGCACAGAAAAATAAATGGTACAAAAATAGGTAATGAAAAAGCCACAAAATGCATAAAACAATCATTAAATAAAATTGAAAAAATAAATAAATGACATGTTTACACACTTAAAATATTGAGCTATAATTGACATGATACAATTTAATAGTTTATTTATATCAAAAGGGCTGTGTGATCATCACCATTATCAACTCTGGGACCTTTTCTTCCTTTTGCACACATTGATGTTGACTACTCATTTTTCCATCCTCCTCTTCAGTGTCCTCAGGCAATGATCAATCCAACTACTGTCTTGGTAATTACACCTATCCAGGTTTCCTTATACAGATAAACATACAAAAGAAGGGCAAAACACAAATAAGGACCCATCAACAATGACCACATGAAACAGATTAAAACCACAATCTAAGAGAATGCAAAGAATATTACAATTTTAGAATAAATTCACATTAGGTCCAAAGGGACATTAAATTACAAGGTATTACATTCCAGCCCAAGTACATATTCTAAAATCTACTTCAAGAATGCTCTTTGTCTGATTTGTTAATGTTCCTAGTTTATGTGCATTAAGGAATCATTGGGTACTTATCCATACAAGATCTCTGCAAATGGATTTGGGGTTACCGCTATGATCCACAGCTTTCTGTAAAGTGCTTACACACAACTTTCAATGAAGGACAAAACAATTGGAAAGAAACTTAACAAAGACACAGAGAATCTTAACAATGAAATCAACTAACACCCCAAAACACAATTTCAATAACACAAGTAACCAACCTCATAAACATATAATGGACCCTACAGTCTAAAGAACAAAATAAACATTCTTTTGCATATACATGAATAATTATCCAGTATTGACCATTTTTAGGCCACAAAATAAATCTCACTAAATTTTAAAACATTGAAATAATTCTAAGCATCATCTCAGTTCCCAATGTTATAAATTAGAATTCAATACTAAGAGAATCAGTGGAAAAAATCCAACACATTGAACAATCATGCTGAGAAAAGTATGGAGTAAATTACTAAAATGTGAACTAAAAATATTTCTAAAAGTAAATATTGAGTAAATTAATAAAATTTAAACTAAACATTTTTCTAAAAGTAAATAAAAACAGATACACAATACACAAAAACCTTTTGGACACAATAGAAGTATCATTCACAGGAAAAATTACAGCAATAAACACACACATCTAAAAAGATGAAAGAATAAAGTGTAAAAAAACAGTAAAAATTTACAAAGCCCTACAATCTGAGAAGAAAGGAAACAATGATCAGAGAACTAATACATGAAACAGTAAATTAAAAAACAAAAACAAGTCTAAGAGTTAGTTCTTCAAAATGATTAACAAAATTGACAAATACTAATCAATTTAACAAAGGAAAAAGAACATATAAGGAATACATATAAAAAATTAAATGAGCCACCTCACAAAAGAAACAACCAAAATAAAAAGAATAAGAATGAAATACTACACATTATTATACCAGAAAAATAGAGTTTCCGCAAGAAAACTACTGAATTTAATTTAAATATTCAGCAAAGAGGCAAGGTATGAGACAGACATTCTAAAATTAGCCTGATTTCGTTATACCAATGCAAGAACACTGAAAAGGAAATTTTAAAAACAGCATCATTTACCATAGCTAAAATATTTAGGAATAACTCTAACACTATCATAAGAAACAGAATGAGATACACGTAAGTAAATAGTATGTTATGCTCATGAATATGAAGAATTTACTATGAAAAGCAATCTATAAATATAATGCAATCCTGATTCAGAAACTATTAACATTCTTAAGATATGGGGGTAGGGGGACAATCATGAATTTATATGGAAAAGAAGACACCTCAGATAAATATGACTGATGAACAAAGTGGGTCTCAAACTTTTTCATTTCTAAATGTATTATACAGCTAACTCACTACTATCAAGTCCTTTCTTTTTCATAGCAACCCCACTGAAAACAATGGAACTGCCCCTCTGAGCTCTCATGACTGTAGCTCTCTACTGGAGTAAAAAGCCTCATTTTTCTCCCATGGAGGGGTTGTAGTTTTGAACTGCCCACTATGCAGTTAGCAGCACAATTGTAACCCACTATGCCACCAGGACTCTTCAGTCAAAACAGCCTGCTATTTATACAATGACAGGCACACAGAGGAATACATGATGAAGTGAAATTTCTTAATATGACTTTTCTATCCAAGTATCTGTAACTCCTACAAAATGATTAGGAGAGATTCTGAAAACAGGGCATATGTTTGCATAATAACACTAATAGAGAGGATTGTTACTATGCCTCCTGGGTATATGCAGGAACCACTTGAAGCAATAGCAGAGAAAACCCAGGACCACTTTTAAAGAGCACATCCAAGTATTCTATCTAAAATGACAGAGACTACCAAAACTAGTGACACCAGGCACTGTGGCATGACCACTCAGAGAAGCAGTAGGTACCTTCTGCTCTGTGGCCCAAGACTGGAACATTGAGATAGCTACAGGCAAGCTGGCTTGTTTGACAATAGAGGCAAAATCAAAGGGACCACATGGCTAAGAGACTGAGGACTAGAGAGACACTTGGCTATTACGTGGCTGAGGGGCTAGGAGCCAGCAATATTGGTGGCCAACAAACACATGAAGAAATGCTCATGATCATTAGTCATTATACAGTGCAAATCTAAACACTAATGAGGTATACTTTTACTCCCTATTAACAGCACAGACTACTCAAACAATAAATACTCTTAAGGGTGTAGAGAATTAGATTCTCAAGCACTGCTGGTAGTACTGTAAAGTGGTACAACCACTGTTGAAAATGGTATGGTATTTTCTTTAAACATTGAAACTAGCATACTATTTGATCCTGAGATTCCACTACCAATTACATATTCTAAAGGAAGAATAACTGGGACATTTACAATAGAGAATAGATAACATTTCATCTTTAACCTATGAGAACATCCTGGATGAATAGGTGCACAAATTATGGAACATGCACATAACTGAATATTAAGCAACATTTAAAAATAACAAGAAAAAACACCTCATAATGTAGATTAACCTAGAAGTTATTACATGGAGTGAAATGTGCCCATCATTGGAGTATAAACACTGAATGAGTTCATTATTATAAAAAGTCAAGGAAAGGATTAAATGCAGGAAAAAAGTTATTATGGGGGAAAAGAAGAAAAAAATCACCAAGACAATAGACATGCATTAATTTGGGTGAAGGGAAAGGCAACATAAAATAAGAGGGCGACTAACACAATCACTAAAGAAAAAGGAAGACTTTATGAGATGTGCAAGAGTTACAGACAATAAAGTAAATATGATTAAGTACACAATTCTACATCATCAGAAATTAAGTCTACAATTAAATATTTAGGGAAACAAGCAAGAAAAAAAGGTCCGAATAGGTGCAAAGGTGAAAAAATACATATGATGACCATATGTGTGTTTCTTAAACATATGTGCTGTCAAAATTTGTATTTGTAATAGCTCAAACAAGGGACAAATATTTGCAAACATCTTCATTAAAAACCAACACCTGAAGAAATAATTCACTGGGTGTAGAAACTTGGGAACCCAACCACAGGAGACATCAGGTCAATTGGCCTAACATAATTCAAAAGACAATGCAATACGTCCTATTTTGAGGAATAGAGATGGATCTAAGGTAAAACTATTGGTCTCTTCCCTTCCAGAGCAAAGACCAATGGAGAAAACCAAATGTGTATGGAAACAATGAGTTCAAAGCCATAAAGAATCACACGAATTTCAGTCTCTACCACC
Organism: Tenrec ecaudatus; assembly: GCF_050624435.1. Taxonomy (NCBI): domain Eukaryota; kingdom Metazoa; phylum Chordata; class Mammalia; order Afrosoricida; family Tenrecidae; genus Tenrec; species Tenrec ecaudatus. The sequence goes on along the minus strand of NW_027459684.1, from coordinate 121,411 downwards.
TTAAGATTAGAATAACTACATGGTGCCTGGTTATCAGTGCTGACCGCTCAGAAAGGGATTACATTAGAAGGCCCTCAATGTTGTTGTTAGATGCTATCAAGTTGCTCACTTCTAGTTACCCTATGTGCAACAGAATAAAACACTGCCCTGCCTGCACAAACCTCACAATTATCCTTACGCTTGAAGCCATGGTTAAAGCTACTGTGTCAATCCATCTTGTTGAGGGTTGTCTTCTTGACTGGACTCTCATGATAACATGTGCAAAGCACAGGAGTTGAAGGCTCACCAGTCCTCCTTCTAAGGAACACCCTGGCTACACTTCTCCCAAGGCATATTTCTTTGTTCTTTCAATCTACTTCACTAGCACCATAATGAAAATGCACTGATTTTTCACAGGTCTTCCTCATTCAATCTCCAACTTTCACATGCATATGAGACAATTGAAAATACCATGGATTGGGTCAGGCACACCTTAGTTTTCTAAGAAAATCTTTGCTTTTTATCACTTTAAAAAGGTTTTGTGCAGCAGATTTATTCAATAAAATGCATCCCTTAATCTCTGAACTGCTGTTTCCATAAGCATTAGTTGTAGAGCCAAGCAAGAAAAAAATCCTTGACAACATCAATCTTTTCACAGTTTATCATGATATTTGTAACCTATTGGGTCATTTGAGAGCATTTTTGTTCATTTTTAAACATTAATTTAAAGTACATATTGACAGCTACAATCCTTGGTCTTTTATCAACAAGTACTTCAAATCCTCCTCACTTTCAGCTAACAAGGCTGTGTCATCTACGCATGGAAAGCTGTTAAAAAAGCTTTCCTCAAACCTGTTACTATTTTGTTTTCATATGGCCCAGCTTCTCAGTATACAGATTGAATAAGTATGGTGAAAGGATACAAATTTTAGGGACAATTTCCTGATTATAAACCAGCTAGTATGTCCTTGTTGTGTTCATACAACTGCCTCCAGATCTATGTACAGGTTCCAAAGGAGCACAATCAGGTGCTCTAGAATTCCTATTTTTATCAAGGCTATCCATAGTTTTTTTTTAAAATCATTCATACAGCCAAATACCATTGCATAGTCAATAAAACACAAATAAACATCTTTCTGATATTTTCTTTTTTCAGCCAAGATCTATCTGTTGCCAGCATGATATTCCTTGTACTACATCCTCTCCTGAATAGCCTTGATTATCTGATTGCTCTCTGTCAATGCACTGCTGCAACTATTGTTGGGTGATCATCCACAAAATTTTACTTGCATGAGATATCAATGATATTATTCTATAATTTGAGCATTCTGTTATGTCACCTTTCTTTGGAATAAGTACAAATATGAATTGTTACCTGTTGGCTGACCAGGGAGTTGTCTTCCAAATTTTGTGGCATAGACAAGTGAGTGTTTCCAGGGCTTCATCAGCTTGCTGAAGCATTTACATATTTCCATCAATTCTTGTATCATTTTTTGTTGGCTAAATCTTTTAGTATAACTTGAACTTCTTCCTTCAGTACCTTTAGTTCTTGATGAGGCGCTACCTTTTGAAATTGTTGAATATCAACTGGCTCTTTGTGGTATAGGCACTCATATTCTTTCTATCTTCTTTTGATGCTTCCTGCATTATTCAATATTTTGCCTGTAGCAACTCAGCCGCACAATATCTAATGCCAGTAAGTTCACTCGTTTCTCACTCACTGACACCAAGTGGATGCTAACTTATAGAGACACTGTAGGACAAAGAACTTTCCCTATGGTTTTCTGAGACTGAAACTCTTCAAAGGACTAGAAACCTTCATCTTTCTTTTTTGAGGACAGCTGGTGGTTTCCAAAAGCCTACCTTTTTTTTTTTATTTGCCAGTGGGATCTAGATGGGGTCTAAGAAACAGTTGTGTGAATGACAGGAAGAGATTAAGAGGCAGACAAAAGTTTTAGGATGCTCACCTCCTCCATGGTATCAGGAACCAGGCAGGTCTGAGTAGGAGAGAGAGTGTAAATGCATTCTTATACCAATTTATATAGTCTTGGGCATGCAAGCCACCCTAACTACAGGTAACTACATACATAACACAGGAGCTTAACCATAGAGATCTCTGAACTCAGAGGGGGAGTAACCTAACTTGTGAGCAGAGAGTATCTGTTTCCTGACCTGGGAGAACACTAGCAACATGTCTGCTCCTATAAATAAAGCTGCCAGCAGATAGCAATCATGTAAGAGCTAACTTTAGGGTAGCACTATTAGGGGAGGATATTGTGGGGATGATTTTTAATTATGAGACTGTTACTAGGACTCATCTCCAATTCATAAATATGAAGGCCGCCTTCCACCCAGAACCCTGGTCTTCCTGGCTTTTTAGTTATGAGAATAACTTCTCCATCCTCAGTTTCCCACCTTTCCAACTTTTATTTTATATAAAATTCAAAAGAGCCACCAAGGCTACATAATGTTTTTTTCATACTTCCTAGATTTCTATAGAAACAGCATGTCATCGCAAGGACAACAATTATGACTTTAAACAAGACAGTAAGGCTAGAACCTAAGCTATGCAAAATGCTATGAACCCAGGCACGTGGGTCAAGCCTCTCTAAGCCATCTACCAGTTGTTTATTTCAGAGTTAGGGGATGACCTTATCCCATTCTTAAATGTATAGGAAATTTCCTTTTTTAGCTGATTAGCATCGAAATAAAAGTTTCCTTAAACCCCTGCAAATGATTTCTAATTAAGCCAAATCATGTAAGGTTACATTATATGGATAAAGAGTAACACAAAAATCAGTAATATTCCAATCACATTTCAGTATCAATGATGCTGCAAATCCATGATTTGATCTAGCCACTACAGAATTTGTTGCAGCTTAGCCATTTTTCCTTCCAGTCTATCATCTACCTTTGCCTGAGTGGTCCAGAGTTGGTGTGAATCCGTCTGCCACTTTTGTACACAATGTTCATTTTGATCAAGTCAACACTCCTAATACTACTGCAGCAGTGGTGCCAATAGTTATAATTTCAATAACGGTTGCAATAATCATTCCCAACAATTGATGAGGTATTTTTAACATCTCCAACATGAACTGCAACATGAAGGAAATGTCCGGACTGCCTTGACATTGGCAGTTCATCTGCATTGAGACCCACACCCTTTAAGATGAGCACACTGTCTTTAAACAGAGCATGGTTAATGCAAGTATACAGTCTACAGTCAGAACAGGTGGCACTCGAAGCAATTTCATTTATCAAGATGTTGCCAACAGCAAATACATAGAGCAGCTTTACATTGGAAAGTATATTCTGTGTCTGGTTTTTTAAATAAGTATACGTGGAATCAGGTTGACTGGTACCTGTAAAGCTTCCTGTATATCCTGTGAAGGGTTTAGTGGAAAGAAGTATTCTCCATAGGTCCCACTGTTCATGTCCTGTTTCAGGTTTCTATAATCAGGGTAGAAGAGGTGCAAGACCTCCCTCATTCCATGCCACCAGTTGTGGCCCAGTGGTAGCAATACCATCCGAGGTTTTGTGCCATTTGCAAGTACTGACATAGTCACATGACGTAAATTTGGATGATTCAGAGCAATTGGTTAGAAATTTTCCATTGGACCCCAGTCAATGATAGTAGCAGTATCATTTCTTAATACTTTTCCATGTGGACCCGCGAACTTGAGTCATTTGAGTCTATTGGATTAGAAATGCCAGTAGCTTATGATCTTATAGGTTTCTATGTCTCTTATCATATTCTGTAAATGCTTCTCCCACTACCATGTAGAACCATGATCAGTGTTGTTAAATATTAGCCAGTTATTCCAACCTTTTGATTTAATGGCTAAACAGCTCGAGCTGGCACCCATCACAAAGGAAACACCTCAAAGCCAAAGGTAAAATTAAACCCCCCTACTTTCTTCCTCAGGGTACTTGGCTATCCCATTTCCCCAAGTCCCTGGAATCCATACAGAATTATTTACACATATGATAGGGCTTGTTTGGGTCGACTCTACAGGAGAGAATGGGGAACATAAATCCAATAAGCATGGTTAGCACCTACACCACTGGTGACAGATATGACTGCAACCATTAATAGAAACATACTTTCAGGGGTTATATGTCTGCCAGTATTTGCTAGTATTGTCTGTGCTTGGCGTTTCATCAGCTTAACTGGGAGCGGAGGACAAGGGTGACAGGGGGTTGGCGGGTGGAGGCTGATAGTTGGTGAGTGCCTAGCACCTTTTTCTTCACAGCAGGGTCTCTTTATTATGTGTAGGACTGCCATCTCCTTGATTGGAATGGATTGGGTCAAAAGGGCTAGGTAGATTCTTTCCCTTATCTTCCTGGACAGGCTATCAAAAGAGATAGCATCTTGGGTCTTAAAGGTGTGAAGGTAAACAAGTGCCCATCTAGTTCAGAAGCAACAAAGCCAATATGGAAGAAGAACACCAGCCTACGTGATCATGAGGTGCCAAAGGGATCAGTTATCAGGCATCAAAGAACAAAAAATCCTATCATTGTGTGCTCACCTCCCTGATATGTTCGCTGAAGACAAATGGGTGCATAAGCAAATGTGGCAAAGGAAGCTGTTGGTTCCCGGCTATCAAAAAATATATTGTCTGGGGTCTTACAGGCTTGAAGGTAAACAAGTGGCCATCTAGCTCAGAAGCAACAAAGCCCACATGGAAGAAGCACACCAGCCTGTAAAATCACGAAGTGTCAAAGGGATCAGGTATCGGGCATCATCAGAACAAAAAAATCTTACCATAGTGAATGAGGGATGGGCGGTGCGGAGTGGAGGCCCAAAGCCCATTTGTAGGTCACTGGACATCCCCTACAAAAGGGTCTCAGATAGGAGATGAGCCAGTCAAGGTGTGATTTAGCAATGATGAAACATACAACTTTCCTCTAGTTCCTAAATACTTCCTCCCCACCCACTGTCATGATCCCAATTCTACCTTACAAATCTGGCTAGACCAGCGGATGCACACTGGTACCGATTGGAACTAGAAACACAGGGAATCCAGGACAGATAATACCTTCAGGACCTGTGGTGAGAGTGGTGGTACTGGGAGAGTGGAAGAAGAGTGGGTTGGAAAGGGGTAACTGATTACAAGGGTCTACATGTGACCTCCTCCCTGTTGAATGGACAACAGAAAAGTGGGTAAAAGGAGACATCAGAAAGTGCAAGAAATAACAAAATAATAACATAAATTATCAAGGGTTCATGAGGGAAAGGGAGTGGGGAGAGAGGGGGGAAATGAGGAGCTGATGCCAGAGGCTTAAATGGAGAGCAAATGTTTTGAGAATGACAAGGGCAATGATTGTACAAATGTGCTTTACACAATTGATATATATATATATATATGGATTGTGATAAGAGTTGTATGAGCTCCTAATGAAATGATTTTAAAAATTCCAAACATCAATTGTATCAAACATATTTGTCCATCTGTTGCCATCATCATTTCTAAAACATTTTATACTTCAGCCCTTAGTATCAGCTCCTCTCTCCGCCCACTCCCTCATCTTTGACCTTTGTGAATCCTTCATCAATTATATCATTATTATTTAGCATGTTACACTGTCCTTTGTCTCCTGTCTGTTATTTGTCCCCCTTCGGGTTTAGGGGGTTGTATATCCAACCTTCTGATGGTTTCCACCCTTTCTCTCCATTTCCCTTTCCTAGCCATCCCCCCTATCCTCATGATATTGCTACTCCCACTACTGGTCCCGAGGGGGTTATCATTCCTGAATTCTATTTGTCGAGAGTTCTTATCTGTGTTCTCCAGTCTAGCAAGATTTTTAAGGTAGAACTGGGTCATGGTATTGGGGGGTGGGGGTGGGGAGCATTCAGGAGCTAGAGGAATGATGTGTGTTCTGTATGTGTTATACTGCACCTTGGCTGAATCATCCTGTCCTTATAACACTTTTGTTGGGTGGGGGGGGGGGATAATCCATTGGCTACATTTGGGTTTTGGGTCTCCACTGCAAACCCCTTTGTTCACATCAATATATGTAACTTGCTCTTAATCATGGAGTAGCTAAGATAAATGGAAGGAATGTCAAAGGATTGAACAGAAAATTTCAAGGGGCCTATTAGGAAAATAAAGTAAAATACTAGAGTCACTGTGCCAAACAGAACTAGTAAAATTCAACCATTTCCAGAGGTAGTATATAAGCAAGAACCAAGGTAATGAATAAAAGTTCAAGGTGCACTAAAAGCATTAGCCCTAAACAATTCCAGGAATTTATAGAATATCAATTGGAATGTTCCACTGGCTGATGAAGTACTGGAAGCCCTCCCTTGTCTGTGCTAGGAATTTTGGAATACAACTACTTGACCAACTGATTAGAAGAGATTCATATTCGTATCTATTCCAAAGGTAGGTGAACCAACATAATGCTAAAATTATAAAAACAACATCATTAATACCACAGACAAGTAAAGCTTGGCAGAAGATCATCCAACAATGGTGGCAGTAGTACATGGATAGGAAGTTGCAAGATTTAAAAGAGGATGTAGAATGATGTATATTGCTGATGTCAGAGGACCTTGACTGAAAGTAGAGAATACCAGAAATATATTTACTTGTGTCTTATTGACTACACTAATGAATTTAACTCTGTAGATCATAACAAATTATGGACAACTTTGAGAAGGAGAATCCCTGAACACCTAATTGTGATCACAGTAAACCTGTATATTGTGCAAACAGATCAAGGGAAAACTGCAAGGTTTAAAATCAGGAAAGGTGTGTGTCAGGGTTGCACCCACTCATCATCTTTATTCAATCTGAATGCTGAGCAAATAATCAAAGAAGATGCATTATATGAAGAAGAATGGGGCATCAGGATTGGAGGAGGACTTATTAGCAACCTGCAATACACAAATGACCCAACCTTGATTGTTAAGTAAAGAGGACTGGAAGCACTTGCTAATTAATGAAGGTCAAAGATGGAAGCTTATTCTATGGATTACTGCTAAATTTAAAGAAAACAAAAATCCTCACAACTAGACTAGTAGGAAATATCAAGACAAAGGGGGAAAAGATTGAAATTGTCAAGGATTTCATCTTTCTTGATTCCAAAGCTGATGAAAGCAAGTGAATATATAAAAAAATACATTGAACTAGGTAAATCTTCTGCACAGATTCTTTAAAGTCTTGGAAAGCAAGGATGCTACTTTGAGGACTAAATTGTGCTTCACCCAAGCCATGATATATTCAACTGCCTCCTATGCATGTGAAAGATTGCCTTTGAATAAGGAAGAGCAAAGGAAAATCTTTGCATTTGAATTATGGTGAAGAATATGGAAAGTAATGTGAGCTACCAGAAGAACATACAGATCTATCTTGGAGTTACAGGCAGAATGCTTCTTGGAGGCCATGTTGTGAGACTTTGTCTCACCTACTTTGGACATATCAGGAGACCAGTCCCTGGCAAAAGACAACATGCTTGGTAATATTGTGTAGCAATGAAAAAGATGAATACCGTCAACAAGATGAATGGACAGAGTGGTTGAATAATAGACTCCAACATACCAACAATTATGAGGATGGCACAGGACATGGCAGGATTTCATTCTGTTGTACATGGGTAGCTACGAGTCAGAATGTACTCAATAACACCTAACAACAATGGCAACAACATTCATGAACATGGGATATTCTTCCATTTATGTAGCGCTTTTTTTGTTTTCTAATTATAGGATTCTGTAGTTTTCTTTGTACAATTTTTTGTGTCTTTTGTCAGGTTTTTCCTAAGTATTTTATCAATCGGATGACTATTGTAAAAGGTTTATTTAATTTTAATAATATTATTTATTAATATACATATATTTAAATCATTTTATTGGTGCTCATACAACTCTTATCACAATCCATACATATGTCAATTGTGTAAAGCACACTTGTACATCCGTTGCCCTCATCATTCTCAAAATTCGCCTTCCGCTTCGGTTCTTGGAATCAGCTCCTCATTTTCCTTTTTCCCTCCCCCTCCCTCGCTGTTCCCCTCTCCCTCATGAACCCTTAAAATTTTATAAATTATTATTTTATCGTATCTTATACTACACGGTGTCTTCCTTCACCCACTTTTCTGATCCCCACCCCCCAAAGAGGAGGTAATATGTAGATCCCTGTGATTGGTTCTCCCTTTCTACCACCACTTCCCTCCCAGTATTGCCACTCTCACCCTTGGTCCTGAGGGGTTCATCTGCCCTAGATTACTGGTGTTTCCAGATCCTATCTGTACCGCTGTACATCCTCTGGTCTAATCAGGTGTGCAAGGTAGAATTGGGTTCATGGTAGTTGGGGGGAGGAAGCGTTTAAGAACCAGAGGAAGGTTGTGAGTTTCATTATTGCTACACTGAGCCCTGAGTGGCTCATATTCTCCCCACTATCCCTCTGCAAGGGATGTCCAGTTGTCTACAGATGGGCATTAGGTCCCCATCATGCGCTCCCTGATGATATGATTTCCCCACCCCCTCCTTTGGTTCTTGAAACCTGGTCCCCGTGGCCCTTCATGATCACGCATGTTGGTGTGCTGCTTCCATGTGGGCTTTGTTGCTTCTGGGCTACATGGCCGCTTGTTTACTTTCAAGCTTTTAAGTTCTGAGAAGCTATATCTCTCGATAACCAGGCACCATCATCACTCTTCACCACACTTACTTATGCACACGTTCGTCTTCAGCGTTTATGTGGGGAAGGTGATCACACAATCATTGATTTTGTTCTTTGGTGTCTGCTACCTGATCCCTTCAATACCTCATGTTCACATAGGCTTATGTGCTTCTTCTGTGTGGGCTTTGTTGCTTCTGAGCTAGATGGCAGTTTGCCTGCTTTAAAACCTTTAAGACCCCAGACACTATATCTTTTGATAGCCAGGTACCATCAGCTTTCTTCACCATGTTTGCTTATGCACATGTCTGTCTTCAGCTATCATGTCAGGAAGGTGGGTATCATGAAATGACCGTTTAGCTGAGCAAGGTACTCTTGTATTGAGGGAATGCACGTAAGGAGGCCCAATGTTTACCTGATACCCTATTATTAAACCTATATCTATTCCCCCATAATTATAAATATTTTATATGTATTTTATATGTAAATATTTATATATACATGTCTATATTTATGCTTTTATATATGCCATTTGCCTCCTACTCCTTTCCTCTAGTTCCTTACACGATCCTCCTGTCCTACTACCATGTTCAGCCTTCATTCTGGTTTCAGTAATTCCTCTCACTTACCTTGCCCTTGGTCACTCCCAACCAGTCCTCCCATTCCCTGCTTCCACTGGGTTTGAACCACTCATTGTTCCCTTGTCCCTGGGTTGGCCAACACCTCCTCACTTCCCCTACCTCCCATACTCTCATGTTCCTCTGGGACCGTTGGTGCCATTATTTTCTTCTCACATAGCTTATCCAGCCTATCTTATCTAGGTGGACCTGCAGATAGAGTAATATGTGCATAAAAATGCAAATGGCTTTGACAGCACCAAAGTGGCATATAAGAACATGGCATTGACAGCAGGAACACTGATAAGCTAACAAACAAAAAAGTCACTGACATACAAAATTTAAAAGAAGAGATAAAAAGGAAAAACAAAACAAAACAAAAAGACAGCAAAAAAACAAACAAAAAACCAACCAAAACACCTGTTAGTAGTTTGAGGTGTGTTTGTTGACCTTTAGGAGTGTTTTCCAGATGAGTCTGATGGGGTGCCACGTCATGTCCCCAAAGTTCATCCTTTACACTTCATTGGGACCTCCTTGCTCTGCTTCCCCTGCCACTCCATTGCATGCCCCCAGTATTTTGCCTCAGTGTGGTTGGGTCAGCTCAGTCGCATATCCCCCCTCTGTGTCTCAGGTGCTGCCCCATGTAAGGCCATGGATCAGTGCAGGATGTCGCATCTTGCCATGGGGCCTGCTGTGTGGTCCTGTCTGTACAATGGGCCCTTCGAGCTGGGCTATCGTCCTCTGAGCTTGGTGGACCCAGGTGTGCTCTGCTCCCTTCTTCCTCCTACCTTTGATTCAGCTTCCTTCTGGGTGTGGTGTTGTAGGTCAGTTTCTTTCCCACACCAGACAATCACTTTTCATTTTTTGTTGTACTCTTTTCGATGGTGGGAATTGGGCTAATTCTGGTTGGGGCCGGCATATGGTCCAGTCTCTTTGTAGATTCCTCCGCCCGTTACATTGCTCTCCTGGTTTGGCGTGTCATGGTGGGGCCCACATGCATGTTACAGTTCTGTGGGGACACAACCAATACTCTCCTCCTGGGTGGGTTAGGGCCCTGTTCCCCCCGTGCCATCCACTCGGTTTCTCCCCACCCCACTTCTCCCTCCAGCTGCTCCCCCTTCTCCTTCTTTATGTTGGGCTCTCATTTACCTCGTTAGGTGTGGACTGCCCTCCCTCCAACTATCCATGCTTCCACCAGTTTATTGCGAGATAGGTGTTTATTCTTCTATACCTGGCATGCTGATTGTACTTACCTCAGGGGACTCATGTTACACCTGTCCTTCTGAGTTTGGCTTACCTCGTTTAACATGATTCCTTCCAGCTCTTCTCATGAAATGACGTGTTTCATATGATCATCCATGCTTTTCAGTGTTACATAGTACTCTATTGTATGTATGTATGCACCAGAATTTACTAATCCACTCATCTATCGATGGAAACATAGGCTCTTTCCAAGTCTTTCTTATTGTGAATTGTGCCGCAATAAACATTGGAGCACAGATGACTGGTCGTGTTTATGCCCAGTGAAGGGATGGCTGGGTCATAAGGTAGATCAATTTCCATTTTCTTTAAGTATTGCCAGATTGCTTTCCACAGTGGCTGTACAAATCTACACGACCACAAGCAGTGGAGGAGGGTTCCTACTTTACCACAGCCCCTCCAACACTTGTTGCTCTCTGATTTGCTGATTTGGGAGAACATCAGGTGTGTTAGGTGGTATCTCATGGTTGTTTTGATTTGCATTTCTCTTATGGCTTATGAACTGGAACACTTTCTCATATGCTTATTGGCCATATGGATCTCTTCCCCAGTGAAAGTCCTTTTCAGTTCTTTTGCCAACTTCCTTAGGGATTAATTGTTTTCCTCTTTTTGAAGGTCATGTTGGTGTTGTGGATTTTAGTAATGAGCCCTTTGTGCAATGTGTCCTTACTAAAAATCTTTTCCCAGTCTGTGGGTTGTCTTGTCACCCACTTGGTGAAGTCTTTCTAGGTGCACAGGTGCTTTATTCTTAATAAATTCTATTTGTTGATTTACAGCTCACCTGTGTGTTTACCCTTCACTATTGCAGTGAGCCTTTCCCTGGGCCAGTGCTCTGAGATTAGTCCCAATTCCCTCCTTGATGGTCCTGATGCTTTGGGTTCAAGTTCTAGGTATGTGATCCACTTTGAGTTTATTCTTGTGCATGGGGTGAGGTAAACGTCTTTTTTCATCTTTCTACATGTGGATATCCATTGTTTCCAGCACCACTTGTTAAAAAGGGCACCAAGTTCCCATTTGATGGTTTTGGGACCCTTGTCAAAGATCAGTTATCTATATGCTGATGGTTTTATTCTTGGGCTTTCTATTATTTTCCAATGGTCTGAGTGTCTGTCGTGTGCCAGTAACAAGCTGATTTGACCATTGTAGCTGTGTAATAGGCATTAAAATTGGGCAAGGCGGGTCCTCCAACTGTGTCCTTCTTGAGGAGTTCTCTGCTAATTCTGGTTTCTTCCCTCTCCGTGTGAAATTGGTGGTCAGTTTTTCCAATTCTTTGAAGAAGGTTGATGGTATTTGAATTGGTATAGCATTGAACTTGTAAAGCGCTTTAGGTAGGACAGTCATCTTTACTATGTTGAGCCTTCAAATCCATGAGCAGGGGATGTTCTTCCATTTGTGGAAGTCGCTTTTGGTTTCCTATTGTAGGGTTTTATAATTTTCCTTGTATAGGTCTTCACTATTTTTTGTTAAATATATTCCTAAGTATTTCAGTTTGTTCTATCTACTGTGAAGGATATTTCCTTCTTTATCCTCTCTTCCATGGTCCCATGTGTATAGAAAACCAACCGACTTCTGTTTATTGATCTTGTATCCTGCTACTCTTCCATATCCTTCTATGACTGTAAGTACTTCAGCTGTGGAGATTTGGGGGTTTTCAATGTACAGGACCATGTCGCCTGCAAATAGTCAATGTTTCACCTCCTCCTCTCCCTTTGGATCCCTTTGATGTCCTTCTGCTGCCTTATGTTGTTAGCCAGAACTTCCAAAACGATATTGAATGGAAGTGGGAACAGGGGCATCCTTGTCTTGTACCCTTTTTCAGTGGATTTTTTTTTGTCTTTTCTCCATTGACTATGATGTTGGCCATTGGTCTTTCATACATAGGTTGTATCAGCTTGAGGAACTTACCTTCCAATCCTATCTTCATGAGTTTCTTGATTAGGAATGGGCGTTGTATATTATCAAATGCTTTTTCTGCATCTATAGATATTATCATAAGGTTTTTCTTCTTTTTCTTCTCAAAGTGATTTATAATAATGTTGAATTTTCAAATATTAAACCATCCCTGAATCCCTGGGATGAATCCTACCTGGTCATGGTTGATGATATGTTTTATATACTTCTGTATTCTACTGGCCAATACTTGTTAAATATTTTTGTATCTGCGATCATTAGAGATCTTGTCTGTAATTTTCTATACCTGTGGCGTCTTTACCCTGTTTGGGTATCAAAGTAATGCTGGCTTCGTAAAATGATTTTGGGACTTTGCCATCCTTTTCTATGTTATGGAATACTTTGTGGAGGATACCTGCCAACTATTCCCTGAATGCTTACTAGAATTCTGCTGTGAAACCATCTGACTCTGGGGCTTTTTTGTTGGTAAGTTTATGATGACCCTCTCTATTTCTTATTTCGCTGGGGGTTTGTTGAGTTTCTTGACCTCTGTCTGAAATAATCTAGGGAAAGACTGTTTTTCCAAATATTTAGCCATATCATCCAGGTTTCTGAATTCATTAGAATACAGACCTTCATAATACTTTGTGCTTATCCTTTGCATCTCATTGGTGTCTGTTGTTATTGGCACTTGATCATCCCTCATCCTGGCTATTGATGTTTGCTCCTTTCCATCCTTGGAAAGCTTTGCTAGAGAACTGTCAATTTTGTTAATTCTTTCGTAGAACCAGGTTTTAGTTGCATTTATCTTTTGCATTGTTCTCTTGTCTTCCCAGTGGCTTAACTCCGCCCTGATTTTTATTATTTCTTTTCTCTTGCTATTGGAGGGGTTGGTCTGTTGACTTTGTTCTAGTTGTTGGAGGTTTTGTGTTAACATATCTGCCATATGCCTTTCTACTTTTTCCATATATGCATTTTCAGAGTCACATACGTTTTGAAACATTGTATTCTTGTACTTGTTAGTTTCTAGAAACTTCCTAATATCCTCTCTGATCTAGGCCCATACCCATTCATGTCACAGGAGATCGTTGTTCATTCTTTGATTGGTTGCCCTTACTTTTCTGGACATCCTCTTGTTAATCTCCAGCTTTATGGCATGGTGATCTGACAAAGATGTCTGGATAATATCTATATGCTTGAATTTACTCAGTTTGGACTTGTGTCCAAGCATGTGGTCTATTCTTAAAAAAAAAAAAAAAAAAGATCCATGTGGTTTGAAAAGAATGTGAAACCCTTTGTGTTTGGATGGAAAGCTCTATAGATGTCTTTCAGGCCCTGTTGCTTAATTACATTCTTTAGCTATATGGCATCTTTGCTGAGCTTCTTTCCCAGTAATCTGTCTTTCTCTGATAGGGGAGTGTTAAAATCACCTACTATGATTGTTGAGTCCGTGATTTTTCTTTTTCATCTTTTTAGTAGTTTGATGAATTTCACCGCACAATTATTAGGAGCGTAAATATTCAATATGCTAAGTGCTTCTTTGTTTACTGAACCTTTGAGCATTACGTACTGTCCCTCTTTGTCTCTATTTATGGTTCCGATCTTGAGGTCCATTTTGTTGGAGATTAAGATAACCACCCCTGCCTTTTTGGAGTAACAATTCAATTGGTAAACTTTTTGCCAATCCTTTGTTCTTAGCATATTCTTGTCTCTCTGCTTAAGATATGTCTCTTTCAGGCAACAGAGTGATTGATTATGTTTTTTGAGACAGTCCTCAAGCCTTGTTCTTTTAATGTATGAATTGAATCCATTGGGTCAGTTCTTATCACTATCTGTGGATTCATAATTATCATACCCTGTTTTGTGCCTTTACCTACCTCCCTTCATATCAGTGTGCTGTGTTTGAGTGGAGAGTTTCTATCTTGTCCTCTTTTCCATCTGAGACCTGTTGTCCTGGTAATTGTGGCTGGCATGTTGACTTCTAGATGGAGATGGGTTATATGGTGGTCTCTTGTTTGTTCTTGGTGGAGGTTTATCCTCTGGGCATAGTGAGTCCTCCAGTATCTTCTGCAGGCTCGGGTGTCTTGCAACATATTCTTTGAGTCTTTCCTTGTCCTGGAAGACCCTTATCTCACCATTTATCTTAATTGATAACTTGGCAGGGTACAGGATTCTGGGGGAGGCATTTTTTTTCTTTCAGCATTTGGAAGCTGTTGCTCCATTCTCTCCTCTTCCTGGTATCTGCTGATAGGTCTGAGCATATTCTTAGCTGCGCTCCTTTGTATGTGACTGTCCTCTTGTCTCTTGCTGCTTGTTAAATTTTCTCTTCTTCCTCTAAGTTAGATATTTTTACTATTATATGTCTTTCCGTGTTGTTCTTGGAATTTATTCTAGCTGGCGCCCTTTCTGCTTCCTGTATGAGTGCCTGGTTCTCCTTTGTTAGGGTAGGAAAGTTTTCTTCCAGAAAGTCCTTTGCTATCTTGGCTGTCAACTTGTGTGTTTTGTTGTCCTCCGGTAGGCCAATTATTTGAATATTATTCCTCTTCATTGCATCTGTCATTGTTCTTAGGCTATCCTCTGTTTCTTAGTTTTCCTATCTGACCGTCTTTCTCACTTGAGTAGGTCTGTTTGAATGTCCTTGAGATCACTGATAAGATTATCTGGCTCCTCAAACCTAGTAATAAATTCTGTGACATGTGTGCCTTCTGCTTCCTACCCTGATAGCTCCTTGCAGTTCCCTTTGTTGGGTGGATTTAATCCCCTCTTGTGAACTTCATCCTCTCTATTGTAGACTTCCCCTCCTCTATCATTGCATCCTTATTCTGGGTTGCTTCCATCAGCTCCTGTATTACTGAGAGCAGACTTCTGAAGATTTCCTTCTGTGGTTGATCTGTATCTGTTTCTTCTATGAGAAATGTTATCTCTGCTACTATGTTTCGTCTCTCTGGTTGTTTTTTTTTGGTAGGGAGTAATGTGGTCTGTTGATTTTTTCTCGACCCTTTCATAGGTCCCATGCTTCTGGGAGGCCAGGGGAACTTTATCTGTGTTACTGCTAAGGATTATTTCAGGTGACTGCCTATTACCTACTATAAGGATGGGTCAGACTGCTGTGTAGGCAGAGTTCCCAGAAGCTTTGTGACCCGTAGTGGTGAGATGTTTCATCAACTGGAGTGTGGGCTGGAGCCTCAGTGAGTGCCCCCAGGTTGCTTTGATTTGGTTTGTAAGGGTACCCTTAGTAAGAAAAAAGAAGAATTTAAAAATAATTTTAAACAAAATTTTGGGAGGAAAAAGAAAAAGATGGAGAGCGCGGAAGAAGGAGAAGCTATAACAGAGGAGAGAAAAGAAGTGATAATGGAACTGGAAGGAGAAGAAAAATGAAATAGAAGGAAACCTATAGAAAGGGGGCAAAAGAGAAGTACTAGCAATAATGAAAAAGGAAGAAGAAAGAAGAGTCAAAAGACAACAAAGAAAGTAAAGAGAAAAACTAGCATGAGATAAAAGATATATATGTATATATATGTATATATATATACATATATATATATTTAAAATTTCCCCTTTTTCCCTCCAAGTTCTAATGATGCCTAATAGAAACTGGAGTTGTACTAGGCCTTGCTGCCACTGGACGTGGTGGTGATCTGGGCTCTGGAGCCGGCCTATGTGTGTGTGTGGGGGGGGATGCTCTTCAGATCAGCAAGCCCTCCAAGTTTCCTGCAGTCCTGTAGAGTTGAGCCTGTAGGCCGAGGCTACACAGGTGGGAACAGGCCCCCGGGGCAGGCCTCTGGCACCAGCTGGAAAATGCTGGGGCTGCAAGGGGTGCTGAGAGAGGCATAGGCCACAGTGCCTGCCTCCTATGCCCGCTGGGAAGGGCTGGGGCAGGCTTAGATGCTGGCGCTGGGCACTCCGCAGTGCACCCCAGCAGTGGGAACTGGGTGGGGCGCAAAGACGGCTCCGGCCGGGACGGGAAAGCCATCTCCTAGGCTTCCTAGCAGGCTGGGACTTTTATCTCATTAGCTGCCGGCCCTGTGAGTGGCGCAGGCTCTGCAGCAATGAGGTCTGAGCCGGATTGCACAGCAGCAGCTCTGGCGGGAAACAGCGGTTAATGGCGCTTGTCCTCTGCCTTGGAAGAAATGTGTCACGGCAGGCTCAGAGCTTGGAGTCGCCTGCACTGGAATGCCCACAGTGCACCAGGTAGGGCAATGCCGCTCCAGCAGGGGTGCAAAGCTCCATTGCTCATGCTCCCAGTAGGCAGGACCACTCACTGTTGCACCCTGGGCTGTCTGTGTTGGAAGGGGCACCCGCGACAGGCAGGTCTAGTGCTCCAGGCTCCAGGCATAGGTCTCCGTGGCGGTGCAGGCCAGCCTGAAGTGGCTCAGGTGGCGGAAATATAGTGTCGGGGGTTGAAGCAGGATGGGGCTCTGGCTGCAGGCCGAACCGGCGGGAAGTGCTCAGCACAGGTTCCTGGGCCGGGAGTGGAGCAGGTGCTAAGCTGACGGGGGTGGGTGGCCAGGCAAACGGGGTGCCGGTGGAGTGGTCCCAGGCAGGAATGGGAGTGGTTGGTCCCCGGTGGGTCTAACTCAGGAAGCCCCCGGTGTCTGCAGGTCAGTTACCCAGGCCTTGGATGAATGGAGGGAGGGACGCGGGCCCAAGGGTAGATCGCTGCCACATGGGGAGAGGGGAATCATGGGAAAGGGAAGCTTCTCTCTTAGTGGGGTCCCACAAGTGGGCCACTGCTGTAGGGGGTCCCGCACCACTGCACTTGTCTCAGCAGGGCAGGCATGCGAATCTGGGCTTGGGGTCCCGGTCTGGGGATGGTGTGGGGCTATAGCTATTTGCTGCGGCGATGGCAGCAGCCTAGTGACAAGAGATGCCCCATGAATCAGGTCCTGTATCTCAGAGCCCTCTGCTCAGAACAAAAGCGTGGGGGTGGGGTTGGGGTGCTGTCCCAGGGGGATATTTCACTCACTAGACACCTACCACTCAGCTACCTGGACACCAAACCCACTTTGCTCTAAAGAACTCTCAGACTATGCGAGTCCCCTGGTCCATCATCTTCCCTGCATTCTTAATAATAATAAATGGTTTTCTTTATTCCATTTTCAGAGCTCTATTTGTTGATATTCAGAAATCCAATTGATTTTGGCTTATATTAATCTATTTTGCCAGTTTACTAGATTGTTAGTACAACCTTTATGTAATCTTTTGGGATATATATATACATACACACACACATATGATCTGCAAATAGGGAATTTTGCCTCGTCTTTGACTAATTGCATTCCCTGGTCATTTTGTCATCCAAACAGTTCTAAGCCTAAGACTTCCAGCATGATGTTGCAATAGGGACCATCTTTGTCTGATTCCCGTTTTCTGAGAAAATGCTTCTGATTTCCATCCTTTCAGCTTGATGTTGGCCATTGACGTTTAGAATATGGCTTTTATTTATGTTGCAGATTTTTCCTTCTATTCCTATTTTGCTGAGTGGTTTTAAATCAGAAATGGGTGATGGATATTGTCAAATGCTTTTTCTGCAACCTCTAATTAGATCATGTGGTTTTATTTTAAGTGGTAGGTTGCAATGAGTTTTTCAAATATTGAACAAGCCTTGGATTCCTGGTCTGAATTCCACTTTATCACGATGAACCTATTTTTTGATATTGTTGGATTCTAATGGTAAGAATTTTGTTGAGAATTTTTGCATCTTTGTTCACAAAGTATTGCTTCATAGTTTTCTGTCATTGCTTGCTTGTAGTATTCAGGCTATACTTACTTTATAGAATGAGTTGCTGTTCCTTTTTATATTCTGGAATAGTCTTTGTAGAATTGGTAACAGCTATTCCTTGAATACTTGATGGAAATCCCATGGAAGCTATCTTGTCCTGGCATTAATTTTTGAATCTTTCTTCATGACCTTCTATAATTCTCCTTTTTTGATGGCTCTGCTCATATTTTCTACATCCAAGTGCTTTCATTTATGTTGTTACCCTGTTCTGGATATTGGAAGTCTTGGGTTAAGTTATTCATTTTGGTTTCTCCTTTCTTGCTATCTGCATTAATTGCTATAAATTGTCCTCTGATAACTGATATTACTGTGTATCAAAAGCTTTGTTATGATGGTATTGTTCTGACTTGTGTCAAAAAATTCCTGAATTCCATCCCTTATTTGATTTGTTACCCAGTGAGTTTTTAAGTAGTATGTTATTCAGTCTCTATATGCTTGTATTTTTATTCCTGTTCTTTCTATTATTGATTTTCAGTTTTATAGAATTGTGATCAAATGGATTGTAAGATCTCAATGTTTTAAAATTTGTTGACACTTGCTTTGTGGCCGTACATGAGTTGTATTCTGGGTATGCCCCAATGTGTTAGAGAAGAGAGTATACTGTTATTGGGTTGAGAGCTCTATATAAGTCTAGGAGATTGAACTGGTTGATTGTGTTGTTTAGCTATTCTGATTCTTTATTAAGTTTCTTTCCTGATTATCTATCTTTTAGTATGGTATGTTGTAGTTTCCAATTATATATCTTTGCTATGTTTTCAAATTTTTGAGAATTGTATTAATGAATTTTGAGAGCCTTTCATTAGATACACATATTATTATAAAGGTTATATATTCCTGATGTATTTTTCCTTTATCCATTATGTAGTGCCCATTCTTGTCTTTTATTGTTATTCACCTTTAAATATGTTTTCTACTCTTACCTTGTTATGGCTGCTATTGGCTGAGTAGATTTTTTTTCTCCTAGCTTTGGATTCTTACTCTATTTTTGTTACTCCGTTTAAGTTTTGTCTGTTATAGGCAGAATTAAGAAGGATCTGTTTTTATAATCCATTCTGCTCCTCTCAGTCTTTTCATTGCTGCATTTAATCCATTACATTAGTGTCACTATTGATATATTTGTATTTTTTGCTGTGATTTTGGTGCATTTGGTTTCATTTACTTTTTTGTGGTTTTATTTGTGCCTTTGTTCCCCTCTATTCTGTGTTATTTTGAGTACCACTTTAATTATATTACTTTATGGGTGGTGGTTTCTGTGAAATGCTCACAGGGTTGTCCTCTTTGTTATTAGTTATCTAGCTAATATTTTTTGTAAAAAGTTCTTTGTTTTCATTCATTTCTATGTCTTGGAATATATTTCTTCCTCATGATTTTTCTGTGTATAGGTTTCTTGGGTGACGGGTTTTTGGTTGCTGTTATTTGTTTTGTTGTTATTGCTCAGAATTCTTATGTCACTCCATGTCATCTTGCCCACATAGTTTGTGCTGAAAAGTCTTAGCTTAGTCTTATTAGGTGTATCTTTTGTTTTTTGTTTGTTTGTTTGTTTATAGCTTCCCTCGGGATTCTCTCCTTTCCCTTGAAATTGGGAGTGTGACTATTACATATCATGCTATTTTTCCTTGGGGGTCTATCTTATTTGGTGTTCTCTCGCCTTCTTGAACAGTTATTTTGTTCTCCTTTG
Source organism: Tenrec ecaudatus (assembly GCF_050624435.1). Taxonomy (NCBI): domain Eukaryota; kingdom Metazoa; phylum Chordata; class Mammalia; order Afrosoricida; family Tenrecidae; genus Tenrec; species Tenrec ecaudatus. Next base: position 101,584 of record NW_027459684.1, on the reverse strand, counting down.
AGATGTTATGGAAAGCAAAAGACAAGGAGTAAAAGAGGGGCAAGAAATTTGCATTATAGAGAAGAAGAGAAAACAGAGACAAAAAACAGGGAGTGGTTTGCTTGTGGGTGTTGTAACTCTGTTGCTATGGCAACAAGAGTGTATTCCTCTCTACAAGGAGGAAAATGGGAAAAGAAAGTATGTTCAAAACCAAAAGCCTTTCTGTTTTTGCCTGGGAGAAATGCATATTCTCAGGATGGTGGGATCTTACTAGAAAAGGAAGTGAGAGGCTACTAGTATAAAAAATCATAGAAGTATAAATACTAAATAAATAAAGTTGTGTTAGGTCATGTTGACTAGGGAAATAAATCCAGTGACACTCATATATTTATAAGAGTTTCATATCAAGAAGTAATTATATATAAAGAAATCATCCAAGCCCATTTCAACTCAAATCCATAAGGCTAATACTGGTCCATAAGTTCCTCTTAAGACTCTCTTAGCCACATGCAGTGCTGCAGAATTCAGGAAGATCACAGGTCACTGGGTATACAGTTGTGGGGATTCAAGGTATGTGGAAACATGGCAGTGCACTGGCAACTCTGAGTGGCCAACAGGGTCCCAGAAAGCAGGAGGCAGAGTCGCAGAGTGAGTAGGGGGTTCCCAGTATCCTTTTTATGAGAAGGCCACACATTGAACTATGTAACACAAAGCTATGATCTGATATACAGTTTGACTCCATCCTTTGCCAGAAGTACCCAGTTCACATAAAATCATCTAACTATTACGAGTACAACTACCAGTAAGAAACAAAATTGCCCTGTGGGCCAGGATTTCTGCTCCTTTGGTTGTATTGTATGGGCCTGTGTGCACATGGGGGAATGGCACTAGAGAAGGAGACAGAAAACAAGGAGAAAGAATAAAATGGCAAAAAAGTGTAGTTAGCTACTGAGAATAACTGCGCCAAGATACTAACGAGGTCTGCTATCCAAGGAGGTCCCCCAGAAGAAGCGAGGTAAGAGGTTTGGTTAGCTGATTTGCTTCAGCGTCCAGGATAAATCGACTATTCAAGAGAAGAGTAGGCCTCACAGAAACACTTCCTGCCACTTCTGATCAATGGTAAATGGGAGTCTGTCAACATGCATTGCTACTCTGCAAATTTAGGAAACATTTGTCTACATAGCTTTTAAGTTGATATTTTTTTACGCAGGAAATCAATGATTGGCCAAGGTTATCTGTTGGAATATTTTTATATGCCTGAATTAAAATGCAATACCCAAATGAATTTCTACAACACTTCTCTCTTTTCAATAAAGCTCTGCCAAATGAGGGGACATATTAATTAATTTGCTTGCTTCTTTTAAATTGTATTTATTTAATTTTACGATATGGTTTTGCTTCTATTTCTTTTTAAAAACAGTTCTATAGGCACATAATCTACATATGAATTTCAGTAGTTTAATTACATAAAAAAATTACCACAATAAATTCTAGAACATTTTCTTCTTTCTTGTACTCATTGTAATTAACAAAAACAACACCCTGAAACAACTGTAAAATTTGACAAAAGGAGATCAAATGGTAATATGTTATATTTTAGCTTGACTAAATATACAATAATCCACTTTAAAATGCTCTCTGTCTGATAATAAAGTTATTCAAGTCCCTCAACAATATTCAGAACAGATTATTAGAAGCTTGATTTATGCATATACCCTGAAAATGGATTTTGTGCTCCCACTGTCATCCATAGAATTTTGCAAACTAGGTGATCTTAATTCAAGCTCTGATCCCTCCTTCATGTTTGGATTATATTATTTAAAAACTTTAGATAACACAGGATTTAGATCACACATGTTTCTTCCATGTGGACTTAGTTGATGCCTCATTTAGATGACTGCTTAGATGCCTTTAAGACCTCAGACATTTTTCTTTCTGATAGCCCAGTATAATCTAGTTTCTTCACCACACTTTGCTATAGTATCCATAACTTCACGAAGGTGAGCATCAAACAGGGCCATGTCATAAAAACAAATTATTCTTAGATTGGGGCTAGGATTAAATTTGAGGGAACAAATTCATATATATATATCACTTGAGATACATCATTGTAATTTTATGTTAGAGAATATTATCAACCATCTCCCTGTGGCTTCTTCTCACCAGAGCTACCAGTGAGTTTGAGGCAAAGCTCAGTTCACTTAGAGGGGTTTCGCATCAAATCCTTCTGGTGGGGCCTCTGAAGGATGTTGTGTACCTGCTTCTTGAGCTACATGTGAACAACTGCACAAGCTACAAAGCACCCTATATCAAGACATAATGAAGTGGCATGAACTTTGGGGATATCTTGGTACATGTTATCTGAAGAAAATCTAACACTAGGCAGAATATTCAAGTGATTTTCAAGCAAGAACAAACCAAACCAATAATTTTGCCCATTATATGAGCAGAAACATAAGCCTGGGTTATCTACAAAATAAGGGTACTAGATTATGGTTTCATAGCCGAGCATGGTCCAAAAAGTTTACTTTATTTTCTAATTATTAATTATTCAAATTATTTTATACTCTCTAGGTCATAGCTAGAATGATTGCAAGATGAATGACCTGAGTTAGAAGTGAGATATGACTAGTGTAGGAACTTCACTGTAGATAGAAACATTCAAGCTATAGGGTATAATGCTGGAATGAGTTGGAATTCTGAACAGGAAGAGAATGAAGGCTCAAAAGTCTGTCCTATAAGAATGTTTGACGAGGTGTTGTGCTGAGCTAACCAGTTACCCAATACAATATGTCTTTTTATCTCTTGAATGCTGCTGCCATTAACTTTGATTGTGGAAACAAATAAGAGAAAATCATTGACAACTTCAGTCTTTTCTCAATTTACCATGATGTACCTACTGGTCCATGTGAGGATCTGGGGTTTCTTTACATTGAGTTCTAATCCATACTGAAGGCTATAGCCTGTGATCTTCAGTAAAGGCTTCAAGTCCTCACTTTCACCAAGAAAAATGTGTCATCTCTATAGCATAGGTTGTTATTGAGCCTTCCTCTAATCTTGATGCTGAACTCTTCATCATATAATCCATATGCTATGATTATTTACTCCACAAAACTTGCTACCATTCATGAAATATAAACATTTAATTAAACACTTATCATCATTACTACTACCAGAATCACCCTTATTATTGCCATTACATATTTCATTTATTAAAAACTATTACTTCAAGAAGGTCATTGGTAATGTAGAGAGAAAACATGCAGCTGCAAAAGACTTATATATTTAAAGAATCCAGAATAAACTTAATATGCATAGCCTTTTCTTTAAACCATTAACTTCAACAAATGAGTCACAAAGAATCTATGTAAAAATAGCAGATGAAACTCAGAGAGTTATAGAACAATGGCCTGTGAAAGATGTCTGTGGCCTAATCCCCCGAAAATTTAATTATAATCCTTAAACCAAACTTTTTCACTGCCATTGGAGTCAATGCTAACTTATTTCAATCTCCTGTGGGTTTCTGAGACTGTAACTGTTTATGAGAGTAGAAAACCCAGTCTTTCTCCAGAGGAGATGCTGCTAGTTTCAAACTGCCAACCAAGTGGAACACATCTCAACATATAACCACACCACGAGGGTTCCTATAGTCCTTAAAAGAAGAAGAAAGAGGTAAGAAAAGAAGAATGCAGAAAAAAGAAGAAATTAAATAGTAAAACAATACATTTGACACTATTGTTAGAAAAGCAATATAGATGGTATGTTAGGCTGGGTTGACTAGAGAAACAAATTCATAGACACTCATATGTGTACAAGAAAAACCTTCATTTATAGAGTAATTGTATATTAAGAAAACACACCAGCCAAGTCCAGATCAAGTCCACAAGTCTGGGATTAGCCCATATGTCTGATAACCAGTCTTTAAATTCCTTTTCAGGCTCATGCAACAATGCAATGATGCTGAATGCAGGAAGATCACAGGCCAGTGGGTGGAAAGCCTTCTGGATCCAGTGTCAGTAAAGCATCTCAGTGCTAGTGTGGTTCCTCCAGTTTCAGGGCTCTGGTTCCATCAGCTCAGCTCCATATGGCTTGTCAACAGGAATGTGTAGCAGAGAGAGTGTGGCTGGCCTCCAGTGAGCTAATTATCTCTGTCATGCTTCCATATGATGTCATCAAGCTGTGGCCTGATTAACAGGCTAGACTCCATTCCCTCCTCAAGTAGACAGATTACATAACTGCCACAAATGGAGAAAGGTGGGGAGGGGTAACCATGGAAGGAATTACTGGTACAGATAGAAGTGAAGAACAGAGAAGGCATATTTCCTTTATCAATATATTTTTAAAAAGAAGGAATTCTCTACACAGAGAAGCAAGGATTGTACTGAGAAGTGAATGCAAAATACAGCCATGTGGGGCCTGGGCGTGCACAACATCTGTAAAAGGAAATTATAAAGTAAATGTATGCCAATAGCAGAAGGTCAGCCATCAGCAGTATAAAAATCTGATTTTCCATCCAGCTGGGCTCTCAGGTTAACTGGATGCCCATTTGCACAATCTTGTTGGACATAATCCTTAAATAAACTAATTCACTCCATATGAAATGTATGCCTATCTCTTGTTGGAACACTTTCTTGCGAGCATGACAAAAACCAAGAAATGAGCAACCTGAAGCCTCCGGTCCTTTCTTGTAACACGCCATATCTATAGTTACATTACATGTAAATAATCTCAATCTCTAACTAGATGGAAGATATTGTTAAACCAAGTTAGTAAAAAAATAATATATCTGTAATACATTGGTGAGCAGTCAAAGCAAAATTGGAGATAGTACAATGACAAACGATTTCGAGAAGCATCACTTCATTAATATAGATAACTATTACATTAGTTTAATTTTTAAAATGCATACACAGTGGTGGAGATTGGAGGGAAGAGTATTTGAGGGATGATGTGGGGATAAAACTATACCATCCAGTTGAGAAAATTACATAAACTTCTTGATGTTTTCTCTAATGTAACCTTTATAAGGTTAGAATTGACTTCAAGTTACCTTTAAATACTTAATGAAATTTATAATTAAATAAATTGTGAATTATATATACTTTCTTTGAAACATTCATAATTTCAACTAACAGTACCAAGTGAAGAAATAGTTGCCATAATTTTTTACTATTTGCTAAATTTAGTGTTTTTAATAGAAGCATAATTAACATTATGCCATACTCTGTCTTATTTGACGGTCAATGGAAACTTTTTCCCCCTAAAGACTTCAAATATGAAACCTGAGGCTAAAGAGATTAAATATATCATTCACATATTGGTAATGTAGTTTAAATAATGTTTTATATTCATTTTATATTTCCATTACACTTTCAAATTGTAATGGAAAATAATTCTCCCAAAAAAACTAATAAAAATTTCAGGAACTTTTCAGTTTTCCTTATTTTAATTAGCTAAGCATTGTAGATTTTCTTTTCTTGTTATTACTTTTTAGACTAAAAAGTACTCATCTCTTCAATCTACCAGGTATTTAAATTTTAAAGTAATTGATTTGTGGAAGACTGTAGTTTGAGTCAGAATTGACTCAATGGTAGTTAGTTAGCAGCTTATATTAGGAATTCTACCTTATTTTGAATCTTGGCACACATTCACACACCATTTGAATTCATTTTGACTATTAAACAGCAAGATGGTGGCTTAATCCTTAACCACAGTGGGTTTGAAAGAAGATTGCAACTCCAGACAGCCTAGGAAAGAGCAGTCCTCCCCTCAGAGAATGTGTCTAGGATGTCCTTAATCATTTACAGATCACCTAGAAGTTGAGATACCAGGCTGAAAGGTCATAAATTATACCCCAACCATCAAATATCCAGGTGGTTACAGAGCCTCAGAACTAATCATTAAACTTTTCTAATCTACAATTGTGTATTTATCCCAATTATCATCTGCCCCCCATTTTGGTAGTCTCACCTCTGACACTGATGAATTGATTTGTGGCCAATCATGATTTTGGGATTCTTTCCTTTGTTTCCTGTCATCTACAACTAGCCACACCCTGGACCCTAGAGGCCCATCAAATAAAACATGGAGTTGCCAACCACCAACCACTGCACAGGAGAAATATCAGCTTGTTTACTTCTGGAAAGATTTACAATCTCAGAAACTCTAAGTAGCAGTTCTACTCTGTCCTATAGGGTTACTATGTGTAGAATTGACTGCCTGGCAGTGAGTATGTATATTCTTATTAAGCATATGAACCATACGTTGGACAGGGGGAGATATGACAAAATAATAATTTATAAATTATCAAAGGTTCATGAGGGAGGGGAGAGCGAGGAGGAAGGAGAAAAAATAAGGACCTGATGGCACAGCTTATTTAGGGTTAGGGTTAGGGGTTAGGTTTTCCGATTAGGGTTAGATTTAGGCTTAGGGTTATGGTTGGGTGTTAGTTTTAGGGTTAGAACTAAGGTTAGGGTTAGGTTTAGGGTTATACCTAGGTTTAGGGTTAGGGTTAGTGTTAGGGTTAGGTTTAGGGTTAGACCAAGAGTTTAGGTTAGACCTAGGGTTAGGGTTAGGGTTAGGGTTAGGGTTAGGGTTAGGGTGAGGGTGAGGGTTGGGGTTAATGTTAGGCTTAGGGGTAGGTTTAGGGTTAGGGTTAGACCTAGGGTTAAGTTTAGGATTATGATTACACGTAGGGTTAGGGTTAGAGTTAAACCTAGGATTAGTGTTAGTGTTAGAACTAGGGTTAGGGTTAGGGTTAGGTTAGGGTTAGGCTTAGGGTTAGGGTTAGACCTAGGGTTAGGGTTATGGTTATGGTTAGGGTTAGTCCTAGGCTTGGGGTTAGGGTTAGGGTTAGACCTAGGGTTAGGGTTAGGGTAAGTGTTAGGGTTGGGTTAGACCTATGGTTAGGGTTAGGGTTAGATTTAGCCTTAGGCTTAGGGTTAGGCTTACGGTTTGGGTTAGGTTTAGGGTTTGACCTAGGGGTAGGGTTAGGGTGAGGATTGGGTTAGGGTTAGGTTTAGCATTAAGATTAGGGTTAGGGTTAGACCTAGGGTTTGGTTTAGGGATAGGGTTAGGGTTAGGGTTAGGGTTAGAACTAGGGATAGGATTAGGGTTGGGGTTACAGTTAAGTTTAGACCTAGGGTTAGGGTTAGTGTTAGGGTTAAGGTTGGTTTAAACCTAGGGTTAGGGTTAGACATAGGGTTCGTGTTAGGGTTAGTGTTAGGGTGAGGGTGAGGGTGAGGAATAGGGTTAGGGTTATGGGTAGGGTGAGGATTAGGGTTAGGGTAGACCTAGTGATAGGGTTAGGATTACTGTTCGGTTTACGGTTAGTGTTAGGGTTAAACCTAGGATTAGGGTTAGGGTTAGACCTAGGGTTAAGGTTAGGGTTAGACCTAGGGTTAAGATTAGGGTTAGTGTTAGGTTTAGGGTTAGGATTAGACCTAGGTTTAGGGTTCAAATTAGGGGTAGGTTTTGGGTTAGGGTTAGTCCTTATTTTAGTGTTAGGGTTAGGGTTATGGTTAGGGTTAGGTTTACACCTAGGGTTAGGGTTAGGGTTAGTGTTTGGGTTAGGGTTAGGGTTAGACCTACGGTTAGGTTTTGAGTTAGGCTTAGGGTGAGGTTTAGGGTTAGACCTAGGGTTAGAGTTAGGGTTAGCATTAGGGTTAGGTTTAGGGTTAGTGTTAGGGGTAGACCAAGGTTTAGGGTTAGACCTAGGTTTTGGTTTAGGGTTATTGTTAGGGTTAGGGTTAGACCTAGGGATAGGGTTAGGGATAGACATAGGGTTAGGTTTAGGGATAGAGTTACAGTTAGGTTTAGGGTTAGGGTTAGACCTAGGGTTAGGGTTAGACCAAGGGTTAGGGTTGGGGTTAGGGTTAGGGTTAGGGTTAGAGCTAGGGTAGGTTTAGTCGTAGGGCTAGGAATAGGGTTAGGGATAGGTTTAGAGTTTGGGTTAGGGTTAGGGATAGGTTTAGGATTAGGGTTAGACCTAGGGCTAGGGTTACGGTTAGCGTTAGGGTTAGGGTTACGGTTAGGTTTACGATTAGGGTTATGTTTAGGTTTAGGGTTAGGTTTAGGGTTAGGGTTAGCGTTAGATCTAGGTTTAGGGTTAGGGTTAGGTTTATGGTTAAACCGAGGATTAGGGTTAGGGTTAGACCTAGGTTTAGCTTTTGTGTTAGGGCTAAGGTTAGACCAAGGGTTAGGGTTAGACCTAGGTTTAAGTTTAGGGTTAATATTAGACCAAGTGTTAGGTTTAGGATTAGACCTAGGGTTAAGGTTACACCTCGGGTTAAGTTTAGGGTTAGGGTTAGACTTAGTGTTAGGGTTAGGATTAGTCCTAGGGTTAGACTTAGGGTGAAGGTTAGGGTTAGGGTTAGACCTACTGTTCGGTTTAGGCTTAGGGTTAGTTTTAGTGTTAGTGTTAGGGTTAGGTTTAGTGTTAGACCTAGTGTTAGGGTTAAGGTTAAGTTTAGGGTTTGGTTTAGTCCTAGGGTTAGGGTTAGACCTAGGGTTAGGTTTAGGGTTAGTGTTAATGTGAGGGTTATTTTTGGGGTTAGGTATAGGGTTAGTGGTTTGGTTAGGTTTAGGGTTTGACTTAGGGTTAGGTTTAGGGTTAGACCTAAGGTTAGGATTAGGGTTCGGGTTACGGTTACAGTTAGGGTTTGGTTTAGTCCTAGGGTTAGGGTTAGTGTTAAGGTTAGGGTTAGGGTTAGACGTAGGGTTAGGTTTAGATCTAGGGTTAGTGTTAGGTTTAGTGTTAGGGTGAGGGTGAGGGTGAAGGATAGGGTTAGGGTTAGGGTTAGACCTAGTGTTCGGTTAGCATTAGTCCTAGGGTTAGGGTTAGACTTTGGGTTAAGGTTAGGGTTAGGGTTAGACCTAGGGTTAGGATTAGGTTTAGGCTTAGGGTTAGGGTTAGAACTAGGGTTAGGTTTAGACTTAGGTTTAGGGTTGGGGTTTAGGGTGAGGGTTAGGGTTAGAATTAGTCCTGGTGGTAAGGTTAGGGTTAGGGTAAGATTTAGGGTTAGACCTACTGTTTGGTTTAGGCTTAGGTTTAGTGTTAGTGTTAGTATTAGTGTTAGGGTTAGGTTTAGTGTTAGACCTAGTGTTAGGGTTAAGGTTAAGTTTAGTCCCGGGGTTAGGGTTAGTGTTAAGATTAGGCTTAGGGTTAGACGTAGGGTTAGGTTTAGACCTAGGGTTAGTGTTAGGTTTAGTGTTAGGGTGAGGGTGAAGGTGAAGGATAGGGTTAGGGTTAGGGTTAGACCTAGTGTTAGGGTTAGGATTAGTCCTAGGGTTAGGGTTAGACTTAGGGTTAAGGTTAGGGTTAGGGTTAGACCTAGGGTTGGGATTAGGTTTAGGGTTAGACCTAGGTTTAGGGTTAGCATTAGGCTTAGGGTTAGGGTTAGACCTAGGGTTAGGGTTAGACTTAGGTTTAGGGATGGTGTTAGGGTGAGGGTTAGAGTTAGTCCTAGTGGTAAGGTTAGGGTTAGGGTAAGGTTTAGGGTTAGACCTACTGTTCGGTTTAGACTTAGGGTTAGTGTTAGTGTTAGTATTAGTGTTAGGGTTAGGTTAAGTGTTAGACCTAGTGTTAGAGTTAAGGTTAAGTTTTGGGTTAGGTTTAGTCCTAGGGTTAGGGTTAGTGTTAAGGTTAGGGTTAGGGTTAGACGTAGGGTTAGGTTTAGACCTAGGGTTAGTGTTAGGTTTAGTGTTAGGGTGAGGGTGAGGGTGAAGGATAGGGTTAGGGTTAGGGTTAGACCTAGGGTTAGGTTTAGACTTAGGTTTAGGGTTGGGGTTTAGGGTGAGGGTTAGGGTTAGAATTAGTCCTGGTGGTAAGGTTAGGGTTAGGGTAAGGTTTAGGGTTAGACCTACTGTTCGGTTAAGGCTTAGGTTTCGTTTTAGTGTTAGTATTCGTGTTATGGTTAGGTTTAGTGTTAGACCTAGTGTTAGGGTTAAGGTTAAGGTTAGGGTTTGGTTTAGTCCCGGGGTTAGGGTTAGTGTTAAGGTTAGGGTTAGGGTTAGACATAGGATTAGGGTTAGACCTAGGGTTAGGGTTGGGGTTTAGGGTGAGGGTTAGGGTTAGTGTTAGGGTTAGGGTTAGGGTTAGGGTTAGGTTTAGGCTTAGGGTTAGGGTTAGACCTAGGGCTAGGTTTAGGGTTAGCGTTAGTGTTAGGGTTAGTTTACGATTATGGTTAAGATTAAGTTTAGTGTTAGAGTTAGGGTTATGGTTAGGGTTAGACCTAGGATTAGGGTTAGGGTTAGATCTAGGGTTAGACCTAAGATTAGGGTTAGGGTTAGGGTTAAGGTTAGACCTAGGGTTAGGGATAGACCTAGGTTTAGGTTTAGGTTTAGACCTAGTGTTAGGGTTAGGATTAGTCCTAGGGTTAGGGTTAGACTTAGGGTTAAGATTATGGTTAGGGTTAGACCTAGGGTTAGGATTAGGTTTAGGGTTAGACCTAGGTTTAGGGTTAGCGTTAGGCTTAGGGTTAGACCTAGGGTTAAGGTTAGACTTAGGTTTAGGGTTGGGGTTAGGATGAGGGTTAGGGTTAGGTTTAGAATTAGTCCTAGTGGTACGGTTAGGGTTAGGGTAAGGTTTAGGGTTAGACCTACTGTTCGGTTTAGGCTTAGGTTTAGTGTTAGTGTTAGTATTAGTGTTAGGGTTAGGTTTAGTGTTAGGCCTAGTGTTAGAGTTAAGGTTAAGTTTTGGGTTTGGTTTAGTCCTAGGGTTAGGGTTAGTGTTAAGGTTAGGGTTAGGGTTACACGTAGGGTTAGGGTTAGACCTAGGGTTAGTGTTAGGTTTAGTGTTAGCGTGAGGGTGAGGGTGAAGGATAGGGTTAGGGTTAGGGTTAAACCTTATCTTAGTGTTAGGATTAGGGTTAGACCTAGGGTTCGGGTTAGGGTTATGGTTAGGATTAGGGTTAGACCTAGGGTTAGGGTTAGGATTAGACGTAGGGTTAGGGTTAGGTTTAGGGTTAGGGTTAGGGTTAGGCTTAGGGTTAGGATTAGACCTAGGGTTCGTTTTCGCATTAGGGGCAGGGTTTGTATTAGGGTTATTGGTTATCTTAGTGTTTGGGTTAGGATTATGTTTAGGGTTAGACCTAGAGTTAAGGTTAGGGTTATGTTTAGGATTAGTGTTTGTGTTAGTGTTAGGGTTAGACCTATGGTTAGGGTTAGGGATAGACCTAGGGTTAGGGTTAGTGTTACACCTAGGGATAGTGTTAGGTTTAGACCTAGAATTAGGTTAGGGTTAGTTTTAGGGTTAGGTTTAGACTTTGGGTTAGGTTTAGGGTTAGAGTTAGGGTTAGACCTAGAGTTAGACTTAGGGTTAGGGTTAGGTTTCGAGCTAGGGTTAGGATTAGGGGTAGGGTTAGGGTTAGGGTTAAGGTTAGACCTAGGGTTAGGGATAGACCTACGGTTAGGTTTAGGGTTAGATCTAGGGATAGGGTTAGCATTAGACCTAGGGTTAGGGTAAGGGTTAGGATTAGGTTTTGGGTTAGGATTAGATTTAGGGTTAGAGTTAGGGTTAGACATAGGGTTAGGGTAAGGGTTAGGATTAGGTTTTGGGTTAGGATTAGACTTAGGGTTAGGTTTAGGGTTAGAGTTAGGGCTAGAGCTAGGGTTAGGGTTAGGGTGAGGGTTACGAATAGGGTTAGGATTAGGGTTACAGTTAGGTTTAGGGTTAGGGTTAGGTTTATGATCAGGTTTAGGTTTAGGGTTAGGGTTAGGTGTTGGGTTAAGTTTAGGTTTAGGGTTAGGGTTAAGAAGAGAGTTAGATTTAGGTTTAGGGTTAGGGTTAGTGTAAGGGTTAGGATTAGACCTAGGGTTAGGGTTAGACCTAGGGTTAGGTTTAGGGTTAGGGTTAAAGTTAGACATAGGGTTATGGTTAGACCTAGGTTTAGGTTTAGGGTTAGGTTTAGGGTTAGAGTTAGACGTAGTGTTAGGTTTAGGATTAGACCTAGTGTTAGAGTTAGACTAAGGGTTAAAGTTAGGGTTAGACCTAGGGTTAGGTTTAGGTTCAAGGTTAGACCTAGGTTTAGGGTTAGGGTTAGGTTTAGACATAGGGTTAGGTTTAGGGTTAGGGATAGGGTTAAGTTTAGGGCTAGACCTAGGATTAGGGTTAGGGTTAGGGATAAGGTTAGGGTTAGGGTTAGTGTTAGACCTACGGTAAGGTTTAGGTTTAGGGTTAATGTTAAGGTTAGGAATAGGTTTATGGTTTGGGTTAGGTTTAGAGTTAAACCTAGAATAAGGTTAGGGTTAGACCTAGGATGAGTGTTAGGGCAAGGGTTAATGTTAGACCTAGAGTTAGGATTAGGGTGAGGTTTAGGGTTAGGGTTAGTGTTAGACGTAGGGTTAGGTTTAGGTTTAGACCTAGGGTTACGTTAGGGTTAGCGTTAGGGTTACGGTTATTGTTAGGGGTAGGGTTAGCCCTAGGGTTTGGATTAGGTTTAGGGTTAGGGTTACAGTTAGGTTTATGTTCAGACCTAGGGTTAGGGTTAGTGTTAGGGTTTGGGTAAGGGTTAGACCTGGGTTAGGGTTAGACCTAGGGTTACTGTTAGGTTTAGTGTTAGGGTGAGGGTGAGGGATAGTGTTAGGGTTAGGCTTAAACCTTATGTTAGTGTTAGGGTTAGCGTTAGGGTCAGACCTTGGATTAAGGTTATGGTTATGGTTAGGGTTAGGGTTAGAGCTAGGGTTAGGATTTGGGTTAAGTTTAGAGTTAGGGTTAGACCTAGGGTTAGGGTTTGGTTTAGGGTTAGGATTAGACCTAAGGTTTGGGTTAGGTTTTGGGTTAGGTTTAGACCTTGGGTTAGGGTTGGGTTAGACTTAGGTAAGGCCTAGGGTTGGGGTTAGACCTATGGTTAGGGTTAGGCTTAGGGTTAGAGCTAGGGTTAGGGTTAGGGTTACGGTTACAAATAGGGTTAGGGTTAGGTATAGAATTAGGGTTAGGTTTAGGTTTGGGTTAGGGTTAGGGTTAGGGTTAAGGTTAGACCTAGGGGTAGGGTTACGGTTAGCGTTAGGGTTAGGGTTAGGTTTACGATTAGGGTTATGTTTAGGGTTAGGGTTAGGTTTAGTGTTAGGGTTAGGGTTAGATCTAGGTTTAGGGTTAGGGTTAGGTTTATGGTAAAACCGAGGGTTAGGGTTAGGGTTAGACCTAGGTTTAGCTTTTGAGTTAGGGTTAGGGTTAAGGTTACACCAAGGGTTAAGGTTAAACCTAGGTTTAGGGTTAGGGTTAATGTTAGACCAAGTGTTAGGTTTAGGATTAGACCTAGGGTTAGGGTTAGGGTTTGGCTTAGGGTTAGGATTAGACCTAGGGTTGGGTTAGGTTTAGACCTAGGGTTAGTGTTAAGGTTAGAGTTAGGATTAGGATTAAGTTTAGTGTTAGAGTTAGGGTTAGGGTTAGACCTAGGGTTAGGTTTCGGAATAGACCTAGGTTTAGGGTTAGGGTTAAGGTTAGATCTAGTGTTAGGGTTAGGATAAGTCCTAGGGTTAGGGTTAGACTTAGGTTTAAGGTTAGGGTTAGACCTAGGTTTAGGATTAGGTTTAGGGTTAGACCTAGGTTTAGGGTTAGCGTTAGGCTTAGGGTTTGGATTAGACCTAGGGTTAAGGTTATACCTTGGGTTAAGTTTAGGGTTAGGGTTAGACCTAGGGTTAGGGTTAGGTTTAGGTTTAGACCTAGGTTTAGTGTTAGGGTTAGTGTTAGACCTAGAGTTAGGTTTAGACTTAGTGTTAGGGTTAGGGTGAGGGTTAGGTTTCAGGTTAGGATTAGTGTTAGTCTTATGGTTAGGGTTAGGGTTAGACCTAGGTTTAGGGTTAGGCCTAGCGTTACGGTAAGGGTTAGAGTTAGTGTTAGGGTTAGGGTTAGGCTTAGACTTAGGGTTAGGATTAGACCTAAGGTTAGGTTTCGAATGAGGGGTAGGGTTTGGTTTAGATGTAGTCCTTATCTTAGTTTTACGGTTAGTGTTAGGGTTAGGATTAGACCTTGAGTTAGGGTAAGGTTTAGGGTTAGGATTAGGGTTAGACCTATGGTTATGGTTAGGGTAGGGTTAGTGTTTGGGTTAGGGTTAGGTAATAAACCTACTGTTAGGGTTAGGGTTAGGCTTAGGGTTAGGTTTAGGTTAGACCTAGGGTCAGGGTTAGATTTAGGGTTAGGGTTAGGGATAAGCTAGGTTTAGGGTTAGGGTTTGGTTTAGGTTCAGTATTAGACGTAGGGATAGGGTTTCAGTTAGACGTAGGGTTAGTGTTATGGTTAGGTTTAGGGTTAGGTTTAGACCTAGGGTTAGTGTTAAGGTTAGAGTTAGGATTAGGATTAAGTTTAGTGTTAGAGTTAGGGTTAGGGTTAGGGTTAGACCTAGGGTTAGGTTTAGGGGTAGGGTTAGGGTTAAGGTTAGACCTAGGGTTAGGGATAGACCTAGGTTTAGGGTTAGGGTTAGATCTAGTGTTAGGGTTAGGATTAGTCCTAGGGTTAGGGTTAGACTTAGGTTTAAGGTTAGGGTTAGACCTACGTTTAGGATTAGGTTTACGGTTAGACCTAGGTTTAGGGTTAGCGTTAGGCTTAGGGTTAGGATTAGACCTAGGGTTAGGGTTAGACCTAGGGTTACTGTTAGGTTTAGTGTTAGGGTGAGGGTGAGGGTGAGGGATAGGGTTAGGGTTAGGGTTAAACCTTATGTTAGTGTTAAGGTTAGCGTTAGGATTAGACCCTGGATTAAGGTTAGGGTTAGAACTAGGATTAGGATTTGGGTTAAGGTAGGGTTAGGGTTAGACCTAGGGTTAGGGTTAGGGTTTGGCTTAGGGTTAGGATTAGACCTGGGGTTGGGTTAGGTTTTGGGTTAGGTTTAGACCTTGGGTTAGGGTTGGGTTAGACTTAGGGTAAGGCCTAGGGTTGCGGTTAGACCTATGGTTAGGGTTAGGCTTAGGGTTAGAGCTAGGGTTAGGGTTACGGTTACAAATAGGGTTAGGGTTAGGTATAGAATTAGGGTCAGGTTTAGGTTTGGGTTAGCGTTAGGATTAGGGTTAGGTTTACGATAAGGGTTATGTTTAGGGTTAGGGTTTAGGTTTAGGGTTAGGGTTAGATCTAGGTTTAGGGTTAGGGGTAGGTTTATGGTAAAACCGAGGGTTAGGGTTGGGATTAGGCCTAGGTTTAACTTTTGGGTTAGGGTTAGGGTTAAGGTTACACCAAGGGTTAGACCTAGGTTTAGGGTTAGGGTTAATGTTAGACCAAGTGTTAGGTTTAGGATTAGACCTAGGGTTAAGGTTAGGCCTTGGGTTAAGTTTAGGGTTAGGGTTAGACCTAGGGTTAGGGTTAGGTTTAGGGTTAGAACTAGGTTTAGGGTTAGTGTTAGACCTAGATTTAGGGTTAGACTTAGTGTTAGGGTTAGGGTGAGGGTTAGGTTTAAGATTAGGATTAGGGTTAGTCCTATTGTTAGGGTTAGGGTTAGGGTTAGGGTTAGACCTAGGTTTAGGGTTACGGTTAGGGTTAGTCCTAGAGTTAGGGTTAGACTTAGGGTTAGGGTTAGGATGAGGGTTAGTTTTAAGGTTAGGATTAGGGTTCATCCTATGGTTAGGTTTAGGTTTATGGTTAGGGTTAGACCTAGGCTTTGGTTTAGGGTTAGACCTAGGGTAGGTTTAGATCTACTGTTCGGTTTAGGCTTAGGGTTAGTGTTAGGGTTATGGTTAGGGTTAGGGTTAGGTATAGTATTAGACCTAGTGTTAGGGTTAGGGTTAGGGTTAGACCTAGGGTTAGGTTTAGGATGAGGGTTAGGGTTAGGGTTAAGGTTATAGTTAGGGTTAGACCTATGGTTAGGGTTAGGGTTAGGTTTAGGGTTAGACCTAGGTTTAGGGTTAGACCTATCGTTACGGTAAGTTAGTGTTAGGTTTAGGGTTAGGCTTAGACTTAGGGTTAGGATTAGACCTAAGGTTAGGTTTCGAATTAGGGGTAGGGTTTGGTTTAGATGTAGTCCTTATCTTAGTTTTACGGTTAGTGTTAGGGTTAGGATTAGACCTTGAGTTAGGGTAAGGGTTAGGGTTAGGATTAGGGTTAGACCTCTGGTTATGGTTAGGGTAGGGTTAGTGTTTGGGTTAGGGTTAGGTTTAAACCTACTGTTAGGGTTAGGGTTAGGCTTAGGGTTAGGTTTAGGTTAGACCTAGGGTCAGGGTTAGATTTAGGGTTAGGGTTAGGGATAACCTAGGTTTAGGGTTAGGGTTTGGGTTAGGTTTAGTGTTAGACCTAGGGATAGGGTTTCAGTTAGACCTAGGGTTAGTTTTAAGGTTAGAGTTAGGATTAGGATTAAGTTTAGTGTTAGAGTTAGGGTTAGGGTTAGGGTTACACCTAGGGTTAGGTTTAGGGGTAGGGTTAGGGTTAAGGTTAGACCTAGGGTTAGGGATAGACCTAGGTTTAGGGTTAGGGTTAGATCTAGTGTTAGGGTTAGGATTAGTCCTAGGGTTAGGGTTAGACTTAGGTTTAAGGTTAGGGTTAGACCTAGGTTTAGGATTAGGTTTAGGGTTAGACCTAGGTTTAGGGTTAGCGTTAGGCTTAGGGTTAGGATTAGACCTAGGGTTAAGGTTATACCTTGGGTTAAGTTTAGGGTTAGGGTTAGACCTAGGGTTAGGGTTAGGTTTAGGTTTAGACCTAGGTTTAGTGTTAGGGTTAGTGTTAGACCTAGAGTTAGGTTTAGACTTAGTGTTAGGGTTAGGGTGAGGGTTAGGTTTAATGTTAGGATTAGTGTTAGTCTTATGGTTAGGGTTAGGGTTAGGGTTAGACCTAGGTTTAGGGTTGACCTAGCGTTACGTGAAGGGTTAGAGTTAGTGTTAGGGTTAGACTTAGATTTAGGGTTAGGATTAGACCTAAGGTTAGGTTTCGATTTAGGGGTAGGGTTTGGTTTAGATGTAGTCCTTATCTTAGGTTTATGGTTAGTGTTAGGGTTAGGATTAGACCTTGAGTTAGGGTAAGGTTTAGGGTTAGGATTAGGGTTAGACCTATGGTTATGGTTAGGGTAGGGTTAGTGTTTTGGTTAGGGTTAGGATTAAACCTACTGTTAGGGTTAGGGTTAGGCTTAGGGTTAGGTTTAGGTTAGACCTAGGGTCAGGGTTAGATTTAGGGTTAGGGTTAGGGATAACCTAGGTTTAGGGTTAGGGTTTGGGTTAGGTTTAGTGTTAGACCTAGGGATAGGGTTTCAATTAGACCTAGGGTTAGTGTTAAGGTTAGAGTTAGGATTAGGATTAAGTTTAGTGTTAGAGTTAGGGTTAGGGTTAGGGTTAGACCTAGGGTTAGGTTTAGGGGTAGGGTTAGGGTTAGGGTTAAGGTTAGACATAGGGTTAGGGATAGACCTAGGTTTAGGGTTAGGGTTAGATCTAGTGTTAGGGTTAGGATTAGTCCTAGGGTTAGGGTTAGATTTAGGTTTAAGGTTAGGGTTAGACCTAGGTTTAGGATTAGGTTTAGGGTTAGACCTAGGTTTAGGGTTAGCGTTAGGTTTAGGGTTAGGATTAGACCTAGGGTTAGGGTTAGACCTAGGGTTGCTGTTAGGTTTAGTGTTAGGGTGAGGGTGAGGGTGAGGGTGAGGGATAGGGTTAGGGTTAGGGTTAAACCTTATGTTAGTGTTAAGGTTAGCGTTAGGATTAGACCCTGGATTAAGGTTAGGGTTAGAACTAGGGTTAGGATTTGGGTTAAGTTAGGGTTAGGGTTAGACCTAGGGTTAGGGTTAGGGTTTGGCTTAGGGTTAGGATTAGACCTAGGGTTGGGTTAGGTTTTGGGTTAGGTTTAGACCTTGGGTTAGGGTTGGGTTAGACTTAGGGTAAGGCCTAGGGTTGCGGTTAGACCTATGGTTAGGGTTAGGCTTAGGGTTAGAGCTAGGGTTAGGGTTACGGTTACAAATAGGGTTAGGGTTAGGTATAGAATTAGGGTCAGGTTTAGGTTTGGGTTAGCGTTAGGATTAGGGTTAGGTTTACGATAAGGGTTATGTTTAGGGTTAGGGTTAGGGTTAGATCTAGGTTTAGGGTTAGGGGTAGGTTTATGGTAAAACCGAGGGTTAGGGTTGGGGTTAGGCCTAGGTTTAGCTTTCGGGTTAGGGTTAGGGTTAAGGTTACACCAAGGGTTAGACCTAGGTTTAGGGTTAGGGTTAATGTTAGACCAAGTGTTAGGTTTAGGATTAGACCTAGGGTTAAGGTTAGGCCTTGGGTTAAGTTTAGGGTTAGGGTTAGACCTAGGGTTAGGGTTAGGTTTAGGGTTAGACCTAGGTTTAGGGTTAGGGTTAGTGTTAGACCTAGATTTAGGGTTAGACTTAGTGTTAGGGTTAGGGTGAGGGTTAGGTTTATGATTAGGATTAGGGCTAGTCCTATTGTTAGGGTTAGGGTTAGGGTTAGGGTTAGACCTAGGTTTAGGGTTACGTTTAGGGTTAGTCCTAGAGTTAGGGTTAGACTTAGGGTTAGGGTTAGGATGAGGGTTAGTTTTAAGGTTAGGATTAGGGTTCGTCCTATGTTTAAGTTTAGGTTTATGGTTAGGGTTATACCTAGGCTTTGGTTTAGGGTTAGACCTAGGGTTAGGTTTAGATCTACTGTTCGGTTTAGGCTTAGGGTTAGTGTTAGGGTTATGGTTAGGGTTAGGGTTAGGTATAGTATTAGACCTAGTGTTAGGGTTAGGGTTAGGGTTAGACCTAGGGTTAGGTTTAGGATGAGGGTTAGGGTTAGGGTTATAGTTAGGGTTAGACCTATGGTTAGGGTTAGGGTTAGGTTTAGGGTTAGACCTAGGTTTAGGGTTATGGTGAGGATTAGGTTTAAGTTTAGCGTTAGGGTTAGGGTTTGACCTAGAGTTAAGGTTAAGTTTAGTGTTAGGGTTACAATTAGGTTAAGGTTAGACCTAGGGTTAGGATTAGGGTTAGGGTTAAGGTTAGGGTTAGGTTTAGACCAAGGGTTCGGGTTAGTGTTAGGATTAGGGTTAGGTTTAGACCAAGGGTTAGGGTTAGGGTTAGACCAAGTGTTAGTGTTAGGGTTAGTGTTAGGGTGATGGTAAGCGTGAGGGATAGGGTTAGTGTTAGGTTTATGGTTAGGTTACGGTTAGCGTAGACCTAGTGTTAGGTTGAGGATTAGCGTTAGGCTTAGGGTTAGTGTTAGTGTTAAACCTTGGATTAGGGTTAGCATTAGAAGGAGGGTTTGGGTTAGTGTTAGGCTTAGAGTTAGGATTAGACCTAGGGTTATTGTTCGGGTTAGGGGTAGAGTTTGGGTTAGGGTTAGACTTTATTTTAGTGTTAGGTTTAGGGGTAGTGTTAGGGTTAGACCTAGGGTTAGGGTTGGGGTTAGGTTTAGGATTAGATCTAGGTTTAGGGTCAGGGTTAGGGTTAGTGTCAGTTTTTAGGTTAGGGTTAGGGTTAGACCAACGCTTACGGTTAGGATTAGGCTTAGGGTTATGTTTAGGGTTAGACCCTAGGTTAGGGTTAGTGTTAGGGTTAGACCTAGGATAGGGTTAGGGTGAGACCTAAGTTTAGGGTTAGGTTTAGGTTTAGGGTTAGGTTTAGACCTAGGCTTAGGGATAGGTTTAAAATTAGGCTTAGACTTAGGGTTAGGGTAAGACCTAGTGTTAGGGTTAGGGTTAGGGTTAGAGCTAGTGTTAGGGTTAGGGTTAGGGTTAAGAATAGGGTTAGGGTTAGATTGGGGTTAGGTTTAGGGATAGGGTTAGGTTTAGGGTTCGACCTAGGTATAGGGTTAGGGTTAGCGTTAGGTTTAGAGTTAGTGTTAGGTTTGCAATTAGGTTTAGGTTTAGGGTTAGTGTAGGGCTACGGTTAGACCTAGCGTTAGGGTAGGGTTAGAGCTAGGTTTAGGTTTAGGCTTAGACCTAGGGTTAGGGTTAGACCTAGGTTTAGGTTAAGGGTTAAGGTTAGGGTTAAGGATAGACCTAGTGTTAGGGTTAGACCTAGGTTTAGGGTTAGGGTTAGACCTAGGGTTAGGGTTAGACTTAGGGTTACGGTTAGGTGAATATTTAGGGTTATTGCTAGGGTTAGGGTTAGTTTTAGGGTTTCATCTAGGCTTTGGGTTAGATTTGGATTAGGTTAGGATTAGACCTACGGTTAGCTTTAGGTTTAGGGTTAGTGTTAGGGTAAGGGTTAGGGTTAGGTTTAGTGTTAGGTTAGGGGTAGGTTTAGGGTTAGGTTTGGGCCTAGGGTTAGGCTTAGGATTAGGGTTAGGGTTAGACCTAGGGTTAGCATTAAGGTTAGTCTTAGGGTTACGGTTATGATTAGGGTTAGGATTAGGGTTAGTGTTAGGGTTAGACCTAGTGTTAGGATTATGGTGAGGGTTAGAGTTAGGTGTAGGGGTAGGGTTATGTTTAGGGTTAGAACTAGGGTTAGGGTTAAGGTTAGCGTTAGGGTTAGGATTGTTAGGGTTAGGGTTAGACCTTGGGTTAGGATTAGACCAAGGGTTAGTGTTAGGGTTAGGGCTAAATTTAGTGTGAGGGTTGGTTTTAAGGTTAGACCTAGGGTTACGGTTAGACCTAGGTTTAGGGTTAGGATTAGACCTTGGTGTTAGGGTTAGGTTTAGTGTTAGATCTAGGTAAGGTTAGGGTTAGGGTTAGACCTAGCATTAGGGTTAAGGTTAGGTGAAGAGTTAGGGTTAGGTTTAGGGTCAGGTTTAGGGTTAGTGCTAGGGTTAGTGTTAGGGTTAGGTGTAGGGTTAGACCAAGGCTTTGGGTTAGGGTTAGGTTAGGGGTACACCTATGGTTAGGTTTAGGGTTAGTGTTAGGGTTAGCGATAGAGTTAGTGTTAGGGTTAGGAGTAGGTTTAGGGTTAGGCCTAGGTTTAGGGTTAGGATTAGGGTTAGGGTTAGGGTTAGACATAGGGTTAGGGTTAGTGTGAGGGTTAATTTTGGGGTAAGGTTTAGGGTTAGGATTAGGTTTAGGGTTAGACCTAGGTTTAGGATTAGGGATAAGGTAAGGGTTAGGTTTAGTGTTAGGGTTAGGGTTAATGTTAGACCTACGGTTGTGTATAGAGTTAGGGTTAGGGTTAGGGTTAGAGTTAAACCTAGGTTTAGGGTTAGGGTTAGACCTAGGGTTCAGGTTAGGGTTAGGATTAGGGTAAGGGTTAATGTTTGACCTAGGGTTAGGATGAGGATGAGGGTTAGGTTAAGGGTTAGACCTAGGCTTTGGGTTAGGTTTAGGGTTATGGTTAGTGTGAGGGTTAGGGTTAGTGTTAGGCTTAGGGGTAGGGGTAGGTTTAGGGTTAGGGTTAGGCCTAGGGTTCTGGTTAGGATTAGGATTAGGGTTAGACCTAGGGTTAGGGTTAGTGTGAGGGTTATTGTTGGGGTTAGGTTTAGGGTTAGTGGTAGTATTAGGTTTAGGGTTAGACCTCGGGTTAGGGTTAGGATTAGGGTTAGGGATAAAGTTAGCATTAGGGTTAGTGTTATGGTTAGTGTTAGGGATAAACCTACTTTTAAGTTTAGGGTTTGGGTTAGGGTTAGGGTTAGGTTTAGGGTAAATGTTAAGGTTAGAGTTAAACCTAGGATTAGGGTTAGTGTTAGACCTTGGGTTAGGGTAAGGGTTAATGTTAGACCTAGCGTTAGGATTAGGGTGAGGGTTGGGTTTAGGGTTAGGATTAGCGGTAGGGTTAGGGTTAGACCTACGGCTAGTGTTAGGGTTAGCATTAGCATTAGGGTTAGGGTTATTTTATTGTTAGGGTTAGGGTTAGACCTAGGGTTAGGATTAGTGTTAGGGTTACGGTTAGGGTTAGATTTAGACCTAGGGTTAGGTTTAGTGTTAGGGTTAGGGTTTGGGTTAGACCTAGGGTTAGGGTTAGACCTAGTGTTAGTGTTAGGGTCAGTGTTCGGGTGAGGGTGAGGGATAGGGTTCATTTTAGGGTTAGGTTATACCTAGTGTTACGGTTAGGATTAGAGTTAGGCTTAGGGTTAGTGTTAGGGTTAAACCTAGGGTTAGATTTAGGATTAAAACTAGGGTAAGGCATAGAGTTAATGTTAGGGTTAGGCTTAGGGTTAGGGTTAGACCTAGGGTTAGGGTTATTGTTATGGTTAGCGTTAGACCTATGGTTAGGGTTAGGGTTAGATCTAGCGTTAGGTATAGGGTTAGAGTTAGGTTTAGTCCTAGGGTTAGGGTTATGGTTATGGTTAGGTTTAGACCTAGGGTTAGGGTTAGGTTTAGGGTTAGGGTTAGTGTTTGTGTTAGGTTTAGCGTTAGACCTATGGTTAGGTTTAGGTTTAGGCTTAGGGTTAGGTTTAGGGTTAGACGTAGGTTAAAGGTTGGGGTTAGGGATAGGGTTAGGGTTAGGATTAGACCTATTGTTAGGGTTAGGGTTAGGGTTAGGTTTAGGGTTAGACCTAGGGATAGGGTTAGTGTTAGACCTAGAGTTATGGTTAGGGTTGGTTTAGGGTTAGATCTAGGGTTAGGGTTAGGGTTAGAGTTTGGTTTAGACCTAGGGTTAAGGTTAGGTTTAGGGTTAGGGTTAGAACTAAGGTTAGGGTTATTTTTAGGGTTAGTGTTTGGGTTAGGGATAGGGTTAAGGTTAATATTAGGGTGAGGGTAGGGTGAGGGTGTGGGTTAGGGTTAGGGGTAGAGTTAGGTTTAGGGTTAGGCTAGACCTAGGTTTAGGGTTAGGCTTAGAGTTAGGCTAAGGGATAGTGTTAGGGTTAAACCAAAAATTTAGGGTTTGGGTTAGACCTAGCGTTAGGTTTAGGGTTAGGGATAGGGTTAGTGTTTGGGTTATGTTAGTGAAATAGTTAGACATATGGTTATGGTTATGGTTATGGTTAGGGTTGGGGTTAGGTTTAGGGTTAGAACTAGGGTTAGGGTTAGGGTTAGAGTTAGGGTCAGGGTTAGGTTAGGATTAGGGTTCGGGTTAGACCTAGGGTTAGGGTTAGTCCTAGGTTTAGGGTTTTTATGGGTTACGGTTAGTTTTAGACTTAGGGTTAGACCTAAGGTTAGGGTTTGGTTTAGGGTTAGGGTATGACCTAGGGCTAAGGTTAGGGTTAGGGATAGACCTAGGGTTAGGGTTAGGTTTAGGTTTAGAGCTAGGGTTACGGTTAGAGTTAGGTTTTGGGTTAGAGCTAGGGTTAGGTTAGGGTTTGGGTTAGGGATAGTGTTAGTGTTGGGGATAGAATTAGGGTTAGGGTTAGACCTAGGGTTAGGGTTAGTGTTAGGGTAAGGGTTAAGATTAGGGTTAGGTTTAGGTTAGTGTTAGGGTTTTGGTTAGGGTTAGGTTAGACCTAGTGTTAGGATTATGGTGAGGGTTAGGGGTAGGGTTAGGTTTAGGGTTAGACCGAGGTTTAGGGTTAGGGTAAAGGTTCGGGTTAGTGTTGGGGTTAGGGTTAGGATTAGGGTTAGGGTTAGGGTTAGATTTAGACCTAGGGTTAGGGTTAGGGTTAGGTTTAGGTTAGACCTAGGGTTAGTGTTGGGGGTACAGTTAGGGTTAGGGTTAGATCTAGGGTTAAGGTTAGGGTTAGGGTTATGTTTACGATTAGACCTAGGGTTAGCGTTAAGGTTAGGGTTAGAGTTAGGGTTAGGTTTAGGGTTAGACCTAGGGTTACAGTTATGGTTAGGGATATATTTAGACCTAGGGTTAGGGTTAGGGTTAGGTTTAGACCAAGGTTTAGGGTTGGGGTTAGAGTTAGGGTTAGTGTTAGGGTTAGACCTAGGTTAGGGTTAGGGTTAAGGTTATGGTTAGACCTAGCGTTAGGATTTGGGTTAGGGTCAGGGTTAGGTTTAGGGTTAGGTTTAGACGTGGGGTTAGGGTTAGGGTTAGGGTTAGACCATGGGTTAGGGTTAAGGATAGGTTTAGGGTTAAGTTTAGATTATGGTTAGGGATAGGGTTAGACCTAGGGTAAGGGTTAGGGTTTGGGTTAGACCTAGAGTTAGGGTTATGGTTACGGTTAGGATTAGGGTAAGACCTAGGGTTAGGTTTAGGGTTAGGGTTAGGGTAAGACCTAGGGGTAGGGTGAGGATTAGGTTTAGGTTTAGGCTTACACCTAGGGTTAGGGTTTGGGTAAGATTTAGACCTAGGGTTACGGTTAGGGTTAGGTTTAGGTTTAGACCTAGGGTTAGGGTTAGGTTTAGGTTTAGATTACGGTTAGAGTTAGGGTTAGACCTACGTTTAGGGTTACAGTTAGGGTTAGACCTAGGGTTAGGGTTAGGTTTTGGGTTAGACCTATGGTTAGGGTTATAGCTAGGGTTAGGGTAAGACCTAGGGTTGGGTTTAGGGTTAGGGTTAGTGTAAGTCCCAGGGATAAGGTTAGGATTAGGGTTAGGGTTAGCGTTAAGTTTAGGGTTAGGCTTAGTATTATGGTTAGGGTAAGTGTTAGGATTATGGTTAGACCTAGGTTTAGGGTTAGGGTTAGGTTAGGGTTAGGTTTAGAGTTAGGGTTAGGGTTAGGCCTAGGGTTAGGGTTAGGGTAGGGTTAGTATTAGGGTTAGACATAGGGTTAGGGTTAGGTTTAGGGTTAAGTTTAGGGTTAGGATTAGGGTTAGGGTTAGGTTTTGGGTTAGACCTAGGTTAGGGTTAGGGTTACGGTTATTTTTAGGGTTAGACCTAGGGTTAAGGTTAGGGTTAGGGTTTGGTTTAAGATTAGACTTAGGGTTAGCGTTAGGTTTAGGGTTAGAGTTAGGGTTAGGTTTATGGTTAGACCTAGGGTTAGGGTTAGGGTTAGGGTTAGATTTAGACCTAAGATTAGGGTTAGGGTTCGGGTTAGACCTAAGGTTAGGGTTGGGGTTCGGGTTAGGGTTAGGGTTAATTTAGGTTAGACGTAGGCTTAGGGTTAGTGTTAGGGGTAGACCTAGTGTAAGGGTTTGGTTTAGATCTAGGATGAGGGTTAGGGTTAGGGTTAGGGTAAGACCTAGGGTTACGGTTAGGGTTAGGTTTAGGATTAGACCTAGAGTTAGCGTTAGGGTTAGAGTTAGGGTTAGGTTTAGGTTTAGACCTAGGGTTAGGGTTAGTGTTAGATTTAGACCAAGGGTTAGGGTTAGGGTTAGGTTTGGACCTAGGGTTAGGGTTGGGGTTAGGGTTAATTTATGTTAGACCTAGGTTTAGGGTTAGTGTTAGGGGTAGCTCAAGGGTAAGGGTTTGGGTTAGATCTAGGGTTAGGGTTAGGGTAAGACCTAGGGTTAGGGTTAGGGTAACGGTTAGTATAAGACCTAAGGTTAGTGTTAGGATTAGGGTTAGGGTTAGGTTTAGGTTTAGGGTTAGGGTTGGGGTTAGGGTTAGGGTCAGTGTTAGGGTTATGGTTAGATCTAGGGTTATGGTTATGGTTAGGGATAGGGTTATGTTTAGACCTAGGGTTAGGTTTAGGGTTTGACCTAGGGTTAGGGTTAGGGTTAGTGTTAGCGTTAGACCTAGGTTAGGGTTAGTGTTAGGGTTAGGGGTAGGGTTAAGTTTAGGGTTAGGTTTAGACCTAGGGTTAGGGTTAGGGGTAGGGTTAGGTTTAGGGTTAGACCTAGGCTTAGGGTTAGGGTTATGGTTAGGGGTAGGGTTAGGGTTAGACCTAGTTTTAGGGTTACGGGTAGGGTTAAGATTAGGGTTAGACCTAAGGTTATTGTTAGGTTTAGGGTTAAGGTTAGACCTAGGATTAGGATTAGGGTTAGCGTTAGGATTAGTGTTAGGGTTAGAGTTACACCTAGGTTAGGGTGAGGGTTAGGGTTAGGGTTAGATCTAGGGTTAAGATTAGGGTAAGGGATAGATATGGACCTAGGGTTAGGTTTAGGCTTAGAGTTAGGGTTAGGGTTAGGATTAGACCTAGGCTTAGGTTTAGGGTTTAGGTTAAGATTAGTGTTCGAGCTAGCGTTAGGATTTGGGTTAGGGTCAGGTTTAGGTTTAGGGTTAGGTTTAGGGTTAGGGTTAGGGTTCGGTTAGGGTTAGGTTTAGACCTAGGGTTAGGGTTAGGGTTAGGATTAGGGTTAGGGTTAGGGTTAGCATTAGACCTAGGTAAGGGTTAGGTTTAGGGTTAGGGTTAGGGTTAGGGTTAAACCTAGGGTTAGGGTTACTGTTAGGGTTAGGTTTAGGTTAAGGTTAGGCTTAGACCTAAGGTTTGGTTTAGGGTTAGGGTTAGGTTTAGACCTAGAGTTAGGGTTAAGTTTAGGTTTATGGTTAGGGTTAGGATTAGGGTAAAGGTTAGGGTTAGACCTAGGTTTAAGAGTTATGGTTAGATTTAGTCCAACGGTTAAGTTAGGGTTAGGGTAAGACCTAGGCTTAGGGTTAGGTTAAGGGGTAGGGTTAGGGTTCGGGTTAGATCTAGAGTTAGGATTAGGCTTAGGGTTAGGTTTAGGTTTAGGGTTAGGGTTAGACCGAGCGTTAGGGTTAGGGTTAAGTTTAGACCTAGGTTTAGGGTTAGGGTTTGGGTTAGGTTTAGGGTTAGGATTAGGGTTAAGGTTAGGGTTAGCTTTAGACCTAGGGTTAGTGTTAGGGTAAAGGTTAGGGTTAGTGTTAGTGTTATACCTAGGGTTAGGGTTAGGGTTACTGTTAGGGTGAGGGTTAGGATTAGGGTTAGGATTAAGGTTAGGGTTAGGGTTAGACCTAGGTTTAGAGTTAGGTTTAGGGTTAGGGTTAGTTTTAGGGTAAGACATAGGGTTAGGGTTAGGTATAGGATTTGACCTAGGTTAGGGTTACATTTGGCATTAAGGTTAGGGTTAGGGCTAGTGTTAGACCTAGGTTTAGTGTTAGGGTTAGGGTTATACCTAACCTTAGGGTTAGGGTTAGGGTTAAGGTTAGACCTAGGGTAGGGTTTGGATTTAGGGTTTGGATTAGGATTAGACCTAGTGTTAGTGTTAGGGTAGGGTTAGCTTTAGGGTTAGGGTTAGACCTAGGGTTAAGGTTAGATTTAGGGGTAGGTTTAGGGTTATACCTAGGGTTAGGGTTAGGTTTAGGATTAGGGTTACGATTAGAGGTAGACCTAGTTTTAGGTTTGGGGTTAGGTTTAGTGTTAGACCAAGGGTTAGGGTTAGACCTAGTGTTAGGGTTAGGGTTAGGGTTATGGTTAGGGTTAGGGTTAGTGTAAGACCTAGGTTTAGGGTTCGGTTTAGGTTTAGGATTAGGGTTAGGGTAAGTGTTAGCGTTATGGTTACACCTAGGGTTAGGGTTAGGGTTATGGTTAGACCTAGGGTTAGGGTTAGGGTTAAATTTAGACCTAGGGTTAGGTTTAGGGTTAGGTTTAGACCTAGGGTTAAGGTTAGGGTTTGGGATAGGGTTAGGTTTAGGCTTAGGGTTAATTTAGGTTAGACCTAGGTTTAGGGATAGTGTTAGGGGTAGACCTACTGTAAGTGATAGGGTTAGACCTAGGGTTAGGGTCAGACCTAGGGTTACGGTTAGGGTTAGTGTTACGGTTAGAGTTAGACCTAGGATTAGGGTTAGGGTTAGGGCTAGAGTAGGGTTAGGGTTAGGGTAAGACCTGGGATTAGTGTTAGGATTAGGGTTAGGGTTAGGTTTAGGTTTAGTGTTAGGGTACGGGTCAGTGTTAGGGTCAATGTTAGGGTTATGTTTAGACCTAGGGTTAGTGTTAGGGTTAGACCTAGGTTAGGGTTAGGGTTAGGGTTAGGTTTAGGGTTAGTTTTATGGTTAGACTTAGGGTTAGGGTTATGGTTAAGATTAGCGTTAGACCTAGGGTTAGTTTTAGGGTTAAGTTTAGACCTAGGGTTAGGATTAGGATTAGGGTTAGGGTTAGGATTACTGTTAGGTTTAGAGTTAGACCTAGGGTTAGGTTTAGGGTTAGACCTAGGGTAAGGGCGAGGGTTAGGGTTAGGTTTAGACCTAGAGTTAAGATTAGGGTTAGGGTTAGGTTTGGATCTAGGGTGAGGGTTATGGTTAGAGTTAGGGTTAGGGTTAGGATTAGACCTAGGATTAGGATTAGGGTTAAGGTTAAGGTTATGGTTAGACCTAGCGTTAGGATTAGGGTTAGGGTCACGGTTAGGTTCAGGGTTAGGGGTAGACCTAGGGTTAGGGTTAGGTTTAGACCTAGGGTTAGTTTTAGGGTTAGGGTTAGGATTAGGGTTAGGGTTAGATCTAGGTTAGGGTTAGGGTTAAACCTAGGGTTAGGGTTAGTGTTAGGGTCAGTTTAGGGTTAGGCTTAGACCTAGGGTTGGGGTTAGGGTTAGGTTTAGACCTAGAGTTAGGGTTAAGGTTAGAGTTAGGGTTAGACCTAGGTTTTAGTGTTAGGGTTAGGTTTAGTCCTACGGTTAGGTTTAGGGTTAGGGTAAGACCTAGGTTTAGGGCTAGGGTTAGGAGTAAGGTTTAGGGTTAGGGTTAGTCCTAGCATTAGGTTTAGGGTTAAGTTTAGACCTAGGGTTAGGGTTAGGTTTAGTGTTAGGATTAGGGTTAAGGTTAGGGTTAGAGTTAGACCTAGGGTTAGGGTTAGGATTAGGTTTAGACCTAGGGTTAGGGTTAAGGTTATGGTTGGGGTTAGGGTTAAGTTTAGTTTAGTTTAGACCTAGGTTTAGGGTTACGATTAGGGGTAGACCTAGGGTAATTGTTAGGGTTAGACCTAGGGTTAGAGTTAGTGTTAGGGATAGGGTTTGGTTTAGACCTGGGTTAGGGTTAGTGTTAGACCTAGGGTTAGGGTTAGGGTTAGTTTTAGGGTTAGAGATAGGGTTAGGGTTAGATTAGGGTTAGGGTGAGGGTGAGGGTTAGCCCTAGGGTTAGGGTTAGGCTTAGGGTTTGGGTTATGGTTATGGTTAGGGAAAGGGTTATACCTAGGGTTAGGGTTACTGTTAGGGTTATGGTTAATCCTAGAGTTAGGATTAGGGCTAGGGTTAGTATTTGGGGCTGGGTTAGGTTTAGGATTAGCCCTAGGTTTAGGGTTAAGGTCAGGGTTAGACCTAGTATTAGGATTAGGTTTAGGGTTAGGGTTAGACATAGGGTTAGGGTTAAGGTTAGGGTTAGGTTTAGAGTTAGGGTTTGGGATAGGGTTAGGTTTAGATATAGGGTTTGAATAGGGTTAGGGTTAGTCTGAGGGTTAGGTGTAGGGTTAGACCTAGGGTTAGGGTAAGGGTTAGGGTTAGGGTTAGACCTAGGGTTTACGTTAGGGTTAGGTTTAGACCTATAGTTAGGATTGGGTTAGTCTTAAACCTAGGGTTAGGGTTAAGTTTAGTTACCTAGGATGAGGGTTAGGTTTAGGGCAAGGTTGGGGTTAGACCTAGGGTTAGGGTTAGAGTTAGGGTTAGGGTTAGTTTTAGACCTAGGGTTAGGGTTGGGGTTCGAGTTAGACCTAAGGTTAGGGTTAGTGTTAGTGTTAGTGTTAGTGTTAGACCTAGGGTTAAGATTAAGGTTAGGCTTAGGTTTAGGGTTAGGGTTAGGGTTAGGGTTAGATTAGGGTTAGGGGTAGACCTAGGGTTAGGGTTAGGGTGAGGTTTAGCGTTAGGGTTAGTCATAGGGTTAGGGTTAGGGTAAGACCTAGGGTTAGGGTTAGATTTAGATTTAGGGTTAGGTTTACGGTTAGGGTTAGGGTAACCTACATAGTCGAAGTACCCGCTAAGAAACCTACATAGTCCAAGTGCCCGCTAGTTAACCTAGATAGTCCAAGTGCCCTCTAGTTAACCTAGATCGTCCAAGTGCCCGCTAAGAAACCTAGATATTCCAAGTGCCCGTTACCTAACCTAGATAGTCCAATTGCCCGCTAGGTTACCTACATAGTCCAAATGCCCGTTCGGTAACCTAGATAGTGCAAGTGCCCGGTAGTTAACCTACATAGTCCAAGTGCATGCTAGGTAACCTAGATAGTCCAAGGGCCCGCTAGTTAACCTACATAATCCAAGTGCTCGGTAGTTAACTTACGTAGTTCAAGTGTCCGTAGGGAACATACAGAGTCCAAGTGCCTGCTAGGGAACCTACATAATCCAAGTGCCCGCTAGTTAATCCACATAGTTCAAGGGCCCGCTAGTTAACCTACATAATCCAAGTACCCGCTAGTTAAACTAGATCGTCCAAGTGTCCACTAATTAACCTACATAGTACAAGTGCCCGCTAGGGAACCTAGATAGTCTAAGTGCCCGCTCTGGAACCTACATAGTCCAAGTGACTACTAGGGAACCTACATAGTCCAAGTGCCCGCTCTGGAACATACATAGTCCAAGTGCCCGCTAGGGAATCTACATAGTCCAAGGCCCGCTAGTTAACGTAGATAGTCCAAGTGCCGCTAGTTAATCTACATAGTCCAAGGGCCTGCTAGTTAAACTACATAGTCCGAATCCCTGCTAGTTAACCTAGATCGTCCAAGTGCCCACTAGGTAACCTACATAGTCCAAGGGCCCGCGAGTTAACCTAGATATTCCAAGTGCCCGCTAGTTAACCTACATCGCCCAAGGGCCCTCTAGTTAACCTAGCTAGTCCAAGTGCCCGCTAGTTAACCTACATAGTCCAAGTGCACGCTAGGTAACCTAGACATTTCAAGTGACCACTAGGTTACCTACATAGTCCAAGTGCCCGTTCGTTAACCTACATAGTCCAAGTGCCCGCTAGGTAACCTATATAGTAAAAATGCCCGCTAGGGGCCCTAATAGTCCATATGCCCGCTAGTTAACCTTGATAGTCCAAGTGCTCGCGAGTTAACATAGATAGACCAAGTGCCCACTAGGGAACCTATCTAGTCCAAGTACCCACTAGGAAACGTACATAGTCCAAGTGCCCGCTAGGTAACGTACATAGTCCAAGTGCCCGCTAGGTAACTTAGATAGTCCAAGTGCCCGCTAGGGAATGTACATAGTCCAAGTGCCTGCTAGGTAACCTAGATAGTTCAAGTGCCCACTAGTTAACCTACATAGTCCAGGTTCACCCTAGGTAACCTATATAGTCCAAGGGCCCGCTAGGTAACCTATATTGTCCTGGTGCCCCCTAGTTAACCTACATTCTCCAAGTGCCCGATAGGGAACCTACATAGTCCAAGTGCCCGCTAGGTAACCTACATAGTCCAAATGCACGCTAGTTAATCTACATAGTCCAAGGGCCCGCTAGGGAACCTACATAGTCCAAGTGCCCGTTAGTTAACCTTGATAGTCCAAGTGCCCGCTAGGTAACCTAGATACTCCAACAGCCCGGTAGGTAACCTACATACTCCACGTACCCGCTAGGTAACATAGATAGTCCTAGTGCCCGCTAGGTAACCTACAAAGTCTAAGTGCCCGCTAGGTAATCTATATAGTCCAAATGACCGCTAGGGAGCCTACATAGTCCAAATGCCCGCTAGGTAACCTAGATAGTCTAAGGGCCCTCTAGGTAACCTACATAGTCCTAGTGCCCCCTAGTTAACCTACATTTTCCAAGTGCCCGATAGGGAACCTACATAGTCCAAGTGCCCGCTAGGTAACCTACATAGTCCAAATGCCCTCTAGTTAACCTACATAGTCCACGTGCCCGATAGGGAACTTACATAGTCCAAGTGCCCGCTAGGGAACTTACATAGGCCAAGGGCCTGCTATGGAACCTACATAGTCCAAGTGCCCGTTAGTTAACCTAGATAGTCCAAGTGCCCTCTTGGTAACCTACATAGTCCAACAGCCCGCTAGGTAACCTACATACTCCAAGAACCCGCTAGGTAACGTAGATAGTTCAAGTGCCAGCTAGGTAACCTACAGAGTCTAAGTGCCCGCTAGGTTATCTATATAGTCCAAATGCCCGCTAGGGAACCTACATAGTCCAAGTGCCCGCTAGGTAACCTAGATAATCCAAGTGCCCGCTAGTTAACCTAGATAGCCCAAGTACCCGCTAGTTAACATAGATCGGCCAATTGTCCGCTAGTTAACCTACATAGTCCAAGTGCCCGCTAGGGAACCTAGATAGTCCAAGTGCCCTTCAGGGAAACTACATAGTCAAAGTGCCCGCTAGGGAACCTACATAGTCCAAATGCCCGCTAGGGAACCTACATAGTCCAAGTGCCCGCTAGTTAACCTAGATAGTCCAAGTGCCCGCTAGGTAACCTACATAGTCCAAGTGCCCGCTAGGTAACCTATATAGTCCAAATGCCCGCTAGGGAACCTAATAGTCCAAGTGCCCGCTAGTTAACCTAGATAGTCCAAGTGCCCGCTAGTTAACCTAGATAGTCCAAGTGCCCGCTAGTTAACCAGGATCATCAAAGTGCCCTCTAGTTAACTTACATAGTCCAAAGGCCTGCTAGTTAACCAACATAGACCAAGGGCCCGCTTGTTAACCTACATAGTCCAAGTCCCCGCTAGGTAACCTAGACAGTCCAAGTGACCATTAGGTTACCTACATAGTCCAAGTGCCCGTTCGTTAACCTACATAATCCAAGTGCCCGCTAGGTAACGTAGATAGCCCAAGTGCCCGCTAGGGAACATACATAGTCCAAGTGCCCGCTAAGTAACCTAGATAGTCCAAGTGCCCGCTAGTTAACCTACATAGTCCCAGGGCCCGCTAGTTAACCTACATAGTCCAAGGGCCCGCTAGTTAACCTACACCGTCCAAGGGCCCGCTAGTTAACCTACGTAGTCCAAGTGCCCTCAAGTTAACCTACATACTCCAAGTGCCCGCTAGGTAACCTAGACAGTTCAAGTGAACACTAGGTTACCTACATAGTCCAAGTGCCCGTTCGTTTACCTACATAGTCCAAGTGCCTGCTAGGTAACCAATATAGTCCAAATGCCCGCTAGGGACCCTAATAGTCCAAATGCCCGCTAGTTAACCTAGATAGTCCAAGTGCTCGCTACTTAACATAGATAGTCCAAGTGCCCGCTAGTTAACCTAGATAGACCAAGTGCCCGCTAGGGAACCTATCTAGTCCAAGTGCCCGATAGGGAACCTACATAGTCCAAGTGCCCGCTAGATAACATAGATAGTCCAAGTACCCGCTAGGAAACGTACATAATCCAAGTGCCCGCTAGGTAACGTACATAGTCCAAGTGCCCGCTAGGTAACCTAGATAATCCAAGTGCCCGCTAGGGAACGTACATAGTCCAAGTGCCCGCTAGGTAACCTAGATAGTCCAAGTGCCCGCTAGGGAACCCACATAGTCCAAGTGCCCGCTAGGTAACCTAGACAGTTCAATTGAACACTAGGTTACCTACATAGTCCAAGTGCCCGTTCGTTTACCTACATAGTCCAAGTGCCTGCTAGGTAACCAATATAGTCCAAATGCCCGCTAGGGACCCTAATAGTCCAAATGCCCGCTAGTTAACCTAGATAGTCCAAGTGCTCGCTACTTAACATAGATAGTCCAAGTGCCCGCTAGTTAACCTAGATAGACCAAGTGCCCGCTAGGGAACCTATCTAGTCCAAGTGCCCGATAGGGAACCTACATAGTCCAAGTGCCCGCTAGATAACATAGATAGTCCAAGTACCCGCTAGGAAACGTACATAATCCAAGTGCCCGCTAGGTAACGTACATAGTCCAAGTGCCCGCTAGGTAACCTAGATAATCCAAGTGCCCGCTAGGGAACGTACATAGTCCAAGTGCCCGCTAGGTAACCTAGATAGTCCAAGTGCCCGCTAGGGAACCCACATAGTCCAAGTGCCTGCTAGGGAACTTACATAGTCCAAGGGCCCGCTAGGGAACCTACATAGTCCAAGTGCCCGTTAGTTAACCTAGATAGTCCAAGTGCCCGCATGGTAACCTAGATAGTCCAAATGCCCGCTAGGGAACACACATAGTCCAAGTGCCCGCTAGGGAACTTACATAGTCCAAGGGCCCGCTAGGGAACCTACATAGTCCAAGTGCCCGTTAGTTAACCTAGATAGTCCAAGTGCCCGCATGGTAACCTAGATATTCCAACAGCCCGGTAGGTAACCTACATACTCCAAGTACCCGCTAGGTAACGTAGATAGTTCAAGTGCCAGCTAGGTAACCTAGATAGTCCAAGTGCCCGCTAGGTACCCTACAAAGTCTAAGTTCCCGCTAGGTATTCTATATAGTCCAAATGACCGCTAGGGAGCCTACATAGTCCAAATGCTCGCTAGGTAACCTAGATAGTCTAAGGGCCCGCTTGGTAACCTACATAGTCCTAGTGCCCCCTAGTTAACCTACATTTTCCAAGTGCCCGATAGGGAACCTACATAGTCCACGTGCCTGCTAGGTAACCTACATAGTCCAAATGCCCTCTAGTTAACCTACATAGTCCAAGTGCCCGATAGGGAACCTACATAATCCAAGTGCCCGCTAGGGAACCTACATAGTCCAAGTGCCCGTTAGGTAACATAGATAGTCCAAATGCCCGCCAGGAAACCCACATATTCCAAATGCCCGCTAGGGAACTTACATAGTCCAAGGGCCCGCTAGGGAACCTACACAGTCCAAGTGTCCGTTAGTTAACCTAGATAGTCCAAGTGTCCGCTTGGTAACCTAGATAGTCCAACAGCCCTCTAGGTAACCTACATACTCCAAGAACCCGCTATAACGTAGATAGTTCAAGTGCCAGCTAGGTAACCTAGATAGTCCATGTGCCGCTAGGTAACCTACAAAGTCTAAGTGCCCGCTAGGTTATCTATATAGTCCAAATGCCCGCTAGGGAATCTACATAGTCCAAGGGCCCGCTAGTTAACGTAGATAGTCCAAGTGCCGCTAGTTAATCTACATAGTCCAAGGGCCCGCTAGTTAACCTACATAGTCCAAGTACCCGCTAAGAAACCTACATAGTCCAAGTGCCCTCTAGTTAACCTAGATCGTCCAAGTGCCCGCTAAGAAACCTAGATATTTCAAGTCCCCGTTACCTAACCTAGATAGTCCAATTGCCCGCTAGGTTACCTACATAGTACAAATACCCGTTCGGTAACCTAGATAGTGCAAGTGCCCGGTAGTTAACCTACATAATCCAAGTGCCCGCTAGGTAACCTAGATTGTCCAAGGGCCCACTAGTTAAGCTACATAGTCCAAGTGCCCGGTAGTTAACTTACGTAGTTCAAGTGTCCGTAGGGAACATACAGAGTCCAAGTGCCCGCTACGGAACCTACATAATCCAAGTGCCCGCTAGTTAATCTACATAGTTCAAGGGCCCGCTAGTTAACCTACATAATCCAAGTACCCGCTAGTTAAACTAGATCGTCCAAGTGTCCACTAATTAACCTACATAGTACAAGTGCCCGCTAGGGAACCTAGATAGTCTAAGTGCCCGCTCTGGAACCTACATAGTTCAAGTGACTACTAGGGAACCTACATAGTCCAAGTGCCCGCTCTGGAACATACATAGTCCAAGTGCCCGTTAGGGAATCTACATAGTCCAAGGCCCGCTAGTTAACGTAGATAGTCCAAGTGCCGCTAGTTAATCTACATAGTCCAAGGGCCCGCTAGTTAAACTACATAGTCCAAGTGCCCGCTAGTTAACCAACATCGTCCAAGGGCCCTCTAGTTAACCTAGCTAGTCCAAGTGCCCGCTAGTTAACCTACATAGTCCAAGTGCACGCTAGGTAACCTAGACATTTCAAGTGACCACTAGGTTACCTACATAGTCCAAGTGCCCGTTCGTTAACCTACATAGTCCAAGTGCCCACTAGGTAACCAATATAGAAAAAAATGCCCGCTAGGGGCCCTAATAGTCCATATGCCCGTTAGTTAACCTAGATAGTCCAAGTGCTCGCGAGTTAACATAGATAGACCAAGTGCCCGCTAGGGAACCTATCTAGTCCAAGTACCCACTAGGAAACGTACATAGTCCAAGTGCCCGCTAGGTAACGTACATAGGCCAAGTGCCCGCTAGGTAACTTAGATAGTCCAAGTGCCCGCTAGGGAACGTACATAGTCCAAGTGCCTGCTAGGTAACCTAGATAGTTCAAGTGCCCACTAGTTAACCTACATAGTCCAGGTTCACCCTAGGTAACCTATATAGTCCAAGGGCCCGCTAGGTAACCTATATTGTCCTGGTGCCCCCTAGTTAACCTACATTCTCCAAGTGCCCGATAGGGAACCTACATAGTCCAAGTGCCCGCTAGGTAACCTACATAGTCCAAATGCACGCTAGTTAATCTACATAGTCCAAGGGCCCGCTAGGGAACCTACATAGTCCAAGTGCCCGTTAGTTAACCTAGATAGTCCAAGTGCCCGATAGGGAACCTACATAGTCCAAGTGCCCGCTAGGTAACCTACATAGTCCAAATGCCCTCTAGTTAACCTACATAGTCCACGTGCCCGATAGGGAACTTACATAATCCAAGTGCCCGCTAGGGAACCTACATAGTCCAAGTGCCCGTTAAGTAACCTAGATAGTCCAAATGCCCGCCAGGAAACCCAAATAGTCCAAGTGCCCACTAGGGAACTTACATAGGCCAAGGGCCCGCTATGGAACCTACATAGTCCAAGTGCCCGTTAGTTAACCTAGATAGTCCAACAGCCCTCTAGGTAACCTACATACTCCATGAACCCGCTAGGTAACGTAGATAGTTCAAGTGCCAGCTAGGTAACCTACAGAGTCTAAGTGTCCACTAGGTTATCTATATAGTCCAAATGCCCGCTAGGGAACCTACATAGTCCAAGTGCCCGCTAGGTAACCTAGATAATCCAAGTGCCCGCTAGTTAACCTAGATAGTCCAAGTACCCGCTAGTTAACCTAGATCGGCCAATTGTCCGCTAGTTAACCTACATAGTCCAAGTGCCCGCTAGGTAACCTACATAGTCCAAGGGCCCTCTAGTTAACCTATATAGTCCAAGTGCCCGCTAGGGGACGTACATAGTCCAAGTGCCCGCTAGGTAACCTAGATAATCCAAGTGCCCGCTAGGTTATGTACATAGTTCAAGTGCCCGCTAGGTAACCTAGATTGTCCAAGTGTCCGCTAGTTAACCTACATAGTACAAGTGCCCGCTAGGTAACCTAGATAGTCCAAGGTCTTGCTAGTTAACCTACATAGTCCAATGCCCGATAGGGAACCTACAAAGTCCAAGTGCCCGCTGAGGAACCTACATAGTCCAAGTGCCTGATAGGGAACCTACATATTCCAAGTGACGTTAGGGAACCTAGATAGTCCAAGTGCCCGTAGGGAAACTATATAGTCCAAGTGCCCGCTAGGGAACCTACATAGTCAAAATGCCCGCTAGGGAACCTGCATTGTACAAGGGCCCTCTAATTAACCTAGATAGTTCACGTGCCCGCTAGTTAACCTACATAGTCCAAGGTCAGCTAGTTAACCTAGATAGTACAAGTGCCCGCTAGTTAACCTACATAGTCCAAGTGCCTGCTAGTTAACCTACATAGTCCAAGGGCCCGCTAGTTAACCTAGATATTCCAAGTTCCCGCTAGTTAACCTAGATCGTCCAAGTGTATGCTAGTTAACCTACATAATCCAAGTTCCCGTTAGGTAACCTAGATAGTACAAGTGCCCGCAAGGTAACCTCCATAGTCCAAGTGCCCGCTAGGTAATCTAGATATTTCAAGTTCCTGTTAGCTAACCTAGATAATCCAAGTGCCCGCTAGGTAACCTACATAGTCCAAGTGCCATTTCGTTAACCTAGATAGTCCAAGTGCCTGCTAGGTAAGCTACATAGTCCAAGGGCCTGCTAGGTAACCTATATAGTCCAAGTGTCCGCTAGGTAACCTACATAGTCCAAGTTCCCGCTAGGTAACCTACATAGTCCAAATGCCCTCTAGTTAACCTACATAGTCCAAGTGCACCATAGGGAACCTACATAATCCAAGTGCCCGCTAGGGAACCTACATAGTCCAAGTGCCAGTTAGGTAACCTAGATCGTCCAAATGCCCGCCAGGAAACCCACATAGTCCAAGTGCCCGCGAGAAACTTACATAGTCCAAGGGCCCGCTAGGGAACCTACATAGTCCAAGTGCCCGTTAGGTAACCTAGATCGTCCAAATGCCCGCCAGGAAACCCACATAGTCCAAGTGCCCGCTAGGGAACTTACATAGGCCAAGGGCCCGCTAGAGAACCTACATAGTCCAAGTGCCCGTTAGTTAACCTAGATAGTCCAAGTGCCCGCTTGGTAACCTAGATTGTCCAACAGACCGCTAGGTAACCTACATACTCCAAGAACCCGCTAGGTAACGTAGATAGTTCAAGTGCCCGCTAGGTAACCTACAGAGTCTAAGTGCCCGCTAGGTTATCTATATAGTCCAAATGAACCGCTAGGGAACCTACATAGTCCAAGTGCCTGTTAGGTAACCTAGATAATTCAAGTGCCCGCTAATTAACCTATATCGTCCAAATGCCCTCTAGTTAACCTAGATTGTCCAAGTGCCCACTAGTTAACCTACATAGTCAATTGGCCCGCTAGTTAACCTACATAGTGCAAGAGTCCGCTAGTTAACCTAGATCGTGCAAGTGTCTGCTAGTTAACCTACATAGTCCAAGTGCCAGTTAGCTAACCTAGATAATCCAAGGGCCTGCTAGTTAACCAACATAGTCCAAGTGCCCGCTAGGTAACCTACATAGTCCAAGTGCCCGCTAGGTAACCTATATAGTCTAAATGCCAGCTAGGGAACCTAAATAGTCCAAGTGCCCTCTAGTTAAACTATTGTCCAAGGGACCGCTAGTTGAACTAGATATTCCAAGTACCCGCTAGTTAAGCTAGATCGTCCAAGTGCCCGCTAGGGAACCTACATAGTCCAATTGCCCGCTCTGGAACATACATAGTCCAAGTGCCCTTTAGTTAACCTATATAATCAAAGTGCCCGCTAGTTAACTTAGATAGTCCAAGAGCCCGCTAGGTAACCTACA
Organism: Tenrec ecaudatus; assembly: GCF_050624435.1. Taxonomy (NCBI): domain Eukaryota; kingdom Metazoa; phylum Chordata; class Mammalia; order Afrosoricida; family Tenrecidae; genus Tenrec; species Tenrec ecaudatus. The sequence goes on along the minus strand of NW_027459684.1, from coordinate 63,053 downwards.
TAGTCCAAGTGCCCGCTAGGTAACCTATATAGTCCAAATGCCCGCTAGGGAACCTACATTGTCCAAGTGCCCGCTAGTTAACCAAGATAGTCCAAGTGCCCGCTAGTTAACCTAGATAGTCCAAGTGCCCGCTAGTAAACCTAGATAGTCCAAGGGCCCGCTAGTTAATCTAGATAGTCCAAGTGCCCGCTTGTTAACCTACATAGTCCAAGGGCCCTCTAGTTAACCAAGATAGTCCAAGTGTCCGCTAGGGGACGTACATAGTCCAAGTGCCCGCTAGGTAACCTAGATAGTCCAAGTGCCCACTATTGTATGTACATAGTTCAAGTGCCCTGTAGGTAACCTAGATTGTCCAAGTGTCCGCTAGTTAACCTACATAGTCCAAGTGCCCGCTAGGTAACCTAGATAGTCCAAGGTTCTGCTAGTTAACCTACATAGTCCAATGCCCGATAGGGACCCTACATAGTCCATGTGCCCGCTAGGAACCTACTTAGTCCTAGTACCCGATAGGGAACCTACATATTCCAAATGCCCGTTAGGGAACCTAGATAGTCCAAGTGACCGTAGGGAACCTATATAGTCCAAGTGCCCGCTAGGGAACCTACATAGTCAAAGTGCCCGCTAGGGAACCTGCATTGTACAAGTGCCCGCTAATTAACCTAGATAGTCCAAGTGCCCGGTAGTTAACCTAGATAGTCCAAGTGCCCGCTAGTTAACCTTGATCATCCAATTGCCCGCTAGTTAACCTACATAGTCCAAGTGCCTGATAGGGCATCTACATAGTCCAAGTGCAAGCAGAGAACCTACATAGTCCAAGTGCCCGATAGGGAACCTACATATTCCAAGTGCCCGTTAGGGGACCTAGATAGTCCAAGTGCCCATAGGAACCTATATAGTCCAAGTGCCCACTAGGGAACCTACATAGTCCAAGTGCCCGCTACGTGACCTACATAGTGCAAGTGCCCGCTAGTTAACCTAGATAGTCCAAGTGCCCGCTAGGTAACCTACATAGTGCAAGTGTCCGCTAGTTAACCTATTGTCAAAGGGACCGCTAGTTAACCTAGATAGTCCAAGTACCCGCTAGTTAACCTACATCGGCCAATTGTCCGCTAGTTAACCTACATAGTCCAAGTGCCCGCTAGGTAACCTACATAGTCCAAGTGCCCTTTAGTGAACCTACATAGTCCAAGTGCCCGCTCTGGAACATACATAGTCCAAGTCCCCATTAGTTAACTTAGATAATCCAAGTGCCTGCTAGTTAACCTAGATAGTCCAAGTGCCCGCTAGGTAACCTGCATAGTCCAAGTGCCCGCTAGTTAACCTAGATAGTCCAAGTGCCCGCTAGTTAACCTAGATAGTCCAAGTGCCCGCTAGTTAACCATGATCATCAAAGTGCCCTCTAGTTAACTTACATAGTCCAAAGGCCTGCTAGTTAACCTACATAGACCTAGGGCCCGCTAGTTAGCCTAGATAGTCCAAGTGCCCGCTAGTTAACCTACATAGTCCAAGTCCCCGCTAGGTATCCTAGACAGTCCAAGTGACCATTAGGTTACCTACATAGTCCAAGTACCCGTTCGTTAACCTACATAATCCAAGTGCCCGCTAGGTAACGTAGATAGCACAAGTGCCCGCTAGGGAACGTACATAGTCCAAGTGCCCGCTAAGTAACCTAGATAGTCCAAGTGCCCGCTAGTTAACCTACATAGTCCAAGTGCCTGCTAGGTAAACTACATAGTCCAAGTGCCCACTAGGTAACCTAGACAGTCCAATTGCCCGCTAGTTAACCAAGACAGTCCAAGTTCCAGATAGGGACCTACATAGTCCAAGTGCTTGCTAGGGAACCTACATAGTCCAAGTGCTAGCTAGGCATCCTACATAGTCCAAATGCCCATTAGTTAACCTAGATAGTCAAAGTGCCTGCTAGGTAACCTAAATAGTCCAAGTGCCCGCTAGGGAACCTACATAGTCCAAGTGCCCGTTAGCTAACCTAGATAGTCGAAGTGTCCGCTAGTTAACCTACATAGTCCAAGTGCCCGTTGGTTAACCTAGATAGGCCAAGTGCCCGCTAGGTAACCTAGACAGTCCAAGTGCCCGCTAGGTTACCTACATAGTCCAAGTGCACGTTCGTTAACCTAGATAGGCCAAGTGCCCGCTAGGTAACCTAGACAGTCCAAGTGCCCGCTAGGTAGCCAACATATTCCAAGTGCCCACTAGGTAACCTAAATAATCCAAATGCCCGCTAGGGAAACTACATAGTCCAAGTGCTCGCTAGTTAACCTAGATAGTCCAAGTGCCCGCCAGTAAACCTAGATAGTCCAAGGGCCCGCTAGTTAATCTAGATAGTCCAAGTGCCCGCTAGTTAACATACATAGTCCAAGGGCCCTCTAGTTAACCTAGATAGTCCAAGTGCCCGCTAGGGGACGTACATAATCCAAGTGCCCGATAGTTAACCTAGATAGTCCAAGTGCCCACTATTGTATGTACATAGTTCAAGTGCCCGGTAGGTAACCTAGATAGTCCAAGGTCCTGCTAGTTAACCTACATAGTCCAATGCCCGATAGGGACCCTACATAGTCCAAGTGCCCGCTGAGGAACCTACATAGTCCAAGTACCCGATAGGGAACCTACATATCCCAAGTGCCCGTTATGGAACCTAGATAGTCCAAGTGCCCGTAGGGAACCTATATAGTCCAAGTGCCCGCTAGGTAACCTACATAGTCAAAGTGCCCGCTAGGGAACCTGCATTGTACAAGTGCCCGCTAATTAACCTAGATAGTCCAAGTGCCTGCTAGTTAACCTAGTTAGTCCAAGTGCCCGCTAGTTAACCTTGATCATCCAATTGCCCGCTAGTTAACCTACATAGTCCAAGTGCCTGATAGGGACCCTACATAGTCCAAGTGCCCGCTGAGGAACCTACATAGTCCAAGTACCCGATAGGGAACCTACATATTCCAAGTGCCCGTTAGGGAACCTAGATAGTCCAAGTGCCCGTAGGGAACCTATATAATCCAAGTGCCCGCTAGGGAACCTACATAGTCAAACTGCGCCGCTACGTGACCTACATAGTGCAAGTGTCCGCTAGTTAACCTACATAGTCAAAGTGCCCGCTAGTTAAACTAGATAGTCCAAGTGCCCGCTAGGTAACCTACATAGTGCAAGTGTCCACTAGTTAACCTATTGTCCAAGGGACCGCTAGTTAACCTAGATAGTCCAAGTACCCGCTAGTTAACCTAGATCGTCTAATTGTCCGCTAGTTAACCTACATAGTCCAAGTGCCCGTTCGGTAACCTAGATAGTCCAAGTGCCCTTTAGGGAACCTACATAGTCCACGTGCCCGCTAGGGAACCTACATAGTCCAATTGCCCGCTCTGGAACATACATAGTCCAAGTCCCCATTAGTTAACCTAGATAATCCAAGTGCCTGCTAGTTAACCTACATAGTCCAAGTGCCCGCTAGGTAACCTATATAGTCCAAATGCCCGCTAGGGATCCTACATAGTCCAAGTGCCCGCTAGTTAACCTAGTTAGTCCAAGTGCCCGCTAGTTAACCAGAATCATCAAAGTGCCCTCTAGTTAACTTACATAGTCCAAAGGCCTGCTAGTTAACCTACATAGACCAAGGGCCCGCTAGTTAATCTAGATAGTCCAAGTGCCCGCTAGTTAACCTACATAGTCCAAGTCCCCGCTAGGTAACCTAGACAGTCCAAGTGACCATTAGGTTACCTACATAGTCCAAGTGCCCGTTCGTTAACCTACATAATCCAAGTGCCCGCTAGGTAACGTAGATAGCACAAGTGCCCGCTAGGGAACATACATAGTCCAAGTGCCCGCTAAGTAACCTAGATAGTCCAAGTGCCCGCTAGTTAACCTACATAGCCCAATTGCCTGCTAGGTAAACTACATAGTCCAAGTGCCCACTAGGTAACCTAGACAGTCCAATTGCCCGCTAGTTAACATAGACAGTCCAAGTTCCCGATAGGGAACCTACATAGTCCATGTGCTCGCTAGGGAACCTACATAGTCCAAGTGCTCGCTAGCCATCCTACGTAGTCCAAATGCCCGTTAGTTAACCTAGAAAGTCAAAGTGCCTGCTAGGTAACCTAAATAGTCCAAGTGCCCGCTAGGGAACCTACATAGTCCAAGTACCCGCTAAGTAACCTAGATAGTCCAATTGCCCGTTAGCTAACCTAGATAGTCGAAGTGTCCGCTAGTTAACCTACATAGTCCCAGTGCCCGTTGGTTAACCTAGATAGGCCAAGTGCCCGCTAGGTAACCTTGACAGTCCATGTGCCCGCTAGGTTACCTACATAGTCCAAGTGCCCGCTAGGTAACCTACATAGTCCAAGTGCCCACTAGGTAACCTAAATAATCCAAATGCCCGCTAGGGAAACTACATAGTCCAAGTGGACGCTAGTTAACCTAGATAGTCCAAGTGCCCGCTAGTAAACCTAGATAGTATAAGGGGCCGCTAGTTAATCTAGATAGTCCAAGTGCCCGCTAGTTAACCTAGATAGTCCAAGTGCCCGCTAGTTAACCTAGATCGTCTAAGTGCCCGCTAATTTACCTAGATAATCCAAGTGCCCGTTAGTTAACCTACATAGTCCAAGGTCCCTCTAGTTAACCTAGATAGTCCAAGTGCCCACTAGGGTATGTACATAGTTCAAGTGCCCGCTAGGTAACCTAAATTGTCCAAGTGTCCGCGAATTAACCTACATAGTCCAAGTGCCCGCTAGGTAACATAGATAGACCAAAGTCCTGCTCGTTAACCTACATAGTCCAATGCCCGATAGGGAACCTACATAGTCCAAGTGCCCGCTGAGGAACCTACATAGTCCAAGTGCCCGATAGGAAACCTACATATTCCAAGTGCCCGTTAGGGAACCTAGATAGTCCAAGTGCCCGTAGGGAACCTACATAATCCAAGTGCCCCTAGGGAACCTACATAGTCAAAATGCCCGCTAGGGAACCTGCATTATACAAGTGCTCGCTAATTGACCTAGATAGTCCACGTGCCCGCTAGTTAACCTAGATAGTCCAAGTGCCCGATAGTTAACCTACATAGTCCAAGTGCCTGATAGGGAACCTACATAGTCCAAGTGCCCGCAGAGGAACCTACATAGTCCAAGTGCCCGTTAGGGAACCTAGATAGTCCAAGTGCCCGTAGGGAACCTATATAGTCCAAGTGCCTGCTAGGGAACCTACATAGTAAAAGTGCCCGCTAGGGAACCTGCTTTGTGCGAGTGCCCGCTAGTTAACCTAGATAGTCCAAGTGCCCGTTAGTTAACCTAGATAGTCGAAGTGCCCGATAGTTAACCTACACAGTCCAAGGTCAGGTAGTTAACCTAGATAGTCCAAGGTCCTGCTAGTTAACCTACATAGTCCAATGCCCGATAGGGAACCTACATAGTCCAAGTGCCCGCTGAGGAACCTACATAGTCCAAGTGCCCGATAGGGAACCTACATATTCCAAGTGACGTTAGGGAACCTAGATAGTCCAAGTGTCCGTAGGGAAACTATATAGTCCAAGTGCCCGCTAGGGAACCTACATAGTCAAAATGCCCGCTAGGGAACCTGCATTGTACAAGTGCCCTCTAATTAACCTAGATAGTTCACGTGCCCGCTAGTTAACCTACATAGTCCAAGGTCAGCTAGTTAACCTAGATAGTACAAGTGCCCGCTAGTTAACCTACATAGTCCAAGTGCCTGCTAGTTAACCTACATAGTCCAAGGGCCCGCTAGTTAACCTAGATATTCCAAGTTCCCGCTAGTTAACCTAGATCGTCCAAGTGTATGCTAGTTAACCTACATAATCCAAGTTCCCGTTAGGTAACCTAGATAGTACAAGTGCCCGCAAGGTAACCTCCATAGTCCAAGTGCCCGCTAGGTAATCTATATATTCCAAGTTCCTGTTAGCTAACCTAGATAATCCTAGTGCCCGCTAGGTAACCTACATAGTCCAAGTGCCATTTCGTTAACCTAGATAGTCCAAGTGCCTGCTAGGTAAGCTACATAGTCCAAGGGCCTGCTAGGTAACCTATATAATCCAAGTGTCCGCTAGGTAACCTACATAGTCCAAGTTCCCGCTAGGTAACCTACATAGTCCAAATGCCCTCTAGTTAACCTACATAGTCCAAGTGCACCATAGGGAACCTACATATTCCAAGTGCCCGCTAGGGAACCTACATAGTCCAAGTGCCCGTTAGGTAACCTAGATCGTCCAAATGCCCGCCAGGAAACCCACATAGTCCAAGTGCCCGCTAGGAACTTACATAGTCCAAGGGCCCACTAGGGAACCTACATAGTCCAAGTGCCTGTTAGGTAACCTAGATCGTCCAAATGCCCGCCAGGAAACCCACATAGTCCAAGTGCCCGCTAGGGAACTTACATAGTCCAAGGGCCCGCTAGAGAACCTACATAGTCCAAGTGCCCGTTAGTTAACCTAGATAGTCGAAGTGCCCGCTTGGTAACCTAGATTGTCCAACAGACCGCTAGGTAACCTACATACTCCAAGAACCCGCTAGGTAACGTAGATAGTTCAAGTGCCCGCTAGGTAACCTACAGAGTCTAAGTGCCCGCTAGGTTATCTATATAGTCCAAATGCCCGCTAGGGAACCTACATAGTCCAAGTGCCTGCTAGGTAACCTAGATAATTCAAGTGCCCGCTAATTAACCTATATCGTCCAAATGCCCTCTAGTTAACCTAGATTGTCCAAGTGCCCACTAGTTAACCTACATAGTCAATTGGCCCGCTAGTTAACCTACATAGTGCAAGAGTCCGCTAGTTAACCTAGATCGTGCAAGTGTCTGCTAGTTAACCTACATAGTCCAAGTGCCAGTTAGCTAACCTAGATAGTCCAAGGGCCTGCTAGTTAACCAACATAGTCCAAGTGCCCGCTAGGTAACCTACATAGTCCAAGTGCCCGCTAGGTAACCTATATAGTCTAAATGCCCGCTAGGGAACCTAAATAGTCCAAGTGCCCTCTAGTTAAACTATTGTCCAAGGGACCGCTAGTTGACCTAGATATTCCAAGTACCCGCTAGTTAAGCTAGATCGTCCAAGTGCCCGCTAGGGAACCTACATAGTCCAATTGCCCGCTCTGGAACATACATAGTCCAAGTGCCCTTTAGTTAACCTATATAATCAAAGTGCCCGCTAGTTAACTTAGATAGTCCAAGAGCCCGCTAGGTAACCTACATAGTCCAAGTGCCCGCTAGGTAACCTATATAGTCCAAATGCCCGCTAGGGAACCTACATTGTCCAAGTGCCCGCTAGTTAACCAAGATAGTCCAAGTGCCCGCTAGTTAACCTAGATAGTCCAAGTGCCCGCTAGTAAACCTAGATAGTCCAAGGGCCCGCTAGTTAATCTAGATAGTCCAAGTGCCCGCTAGTTAACCTACATAGTCCAAGGGCCCTCTAGTTAACCAAGATAGTCCAAGTGTCCGCTAGGGGACGTACATAGTCCAAGTGCCCGCTAGGTAACCTAGATAGTCCAAGTGCCCACTATTGTATGTACATAGTTCAAGTGCCCTGTAGGTAACCTAGATTGTCCAAGTGTCCGCTAGTTAACCTACATAGTCCAAGTGCCCACTAGGTAACCTAGATAGTCCAAGGTTCTGCTAGTTAACCTACATAGTCCAATGCCCGATAGGGACCCTACATAATCCATGTGCCCGCTAGGAACCTACTTAGTCCTAGTACCCGATAGGGAACCTACATATTCCAAATGCCCGTTAGGGAACCTAGATAGTCCAAGTGACCGTAGGGAACCTATATAGTCCAAGTGCCCGCTAGGGAACCTACATAGTCAAAGTGCCCGCTAGGGAACCTGCATTGTACAAGTGCCCGCTAATTAACCTAGATAGTCCAAGTGCCCGGTAGTTAACCTAGATAGTCCAAGTGCCCGCTAGTTAACCTTGATCATCCAATTGCCCGCTAGTTAACCTACATAGTCCAAGTGCCTGATAGGGCATCTACATAGTCCAAGTGCAAGCAGAGAACCTACATAGTCCAAGTGCCCGATAGGGAACCTACATATTCCAAGTGCCCGTTAGGGGACCTAGATAGTCCAAGTGCCCATAGAGAACCTATATAGTCCAAGTGCCCACTAGGGAACCTACATAGTCCAAGTGCCCGCTACGTGACCTACATAGTGCAAGTGCCCGCTAGTTAACCTAGATAGTCCAAGTGCCCGCTAGGTAACCTACATAGTGCAAGTGTCCGCTAGTTAACCTATTGTCAAAGGGACCGCTGGTTAACCTAGATAGTCCAAGTACCCGCTAGTTAACCTAGATCGGCCAATTGTCCGCTAGTTAACCTACATAGTCCAAGTGCCCGCTAGGTAACCTAGATAGTCCAAGTGCCCGCTCTGGAACATACATAGTCCAAGTCCCCATTAGTTAACTTAGATAATCCAAGTGCCTGCTAGTTAACCTAGATAGTCCAAGTGCCCGCTAGGTAACCTACATAGTCCAAGTGCCCGCTAGGTAACCTATATAGTCCAAATGCCCGCTAGGGAACCTGCATAGTCCAAGTGCCCGCTAGTTAACCTAGATAGTCCAAGTGCCCGCTAGTTAACCTAGATAGTCCAAGTGCCCGCTAGTTAACCATTATCATCAAAGTGCCCTCTAGTTAACTTACATAGTCCAAAGGCCTGCTAGTTAACCTACATAGACCAAGGGCCCGCTAGTTAACCTAGATAGTCCAAGTGCCCGCTAGTTAACCTACATAGTCCAAGTCCCCGCTAGGTAACCTAGACAGTCCAAGTGACCATTAGGTTACCTACATAGTCCAAGTGCCCGTTCGTTAACCTACATAATCCAAGTGCCCGTTAGGTAACGTAGATAGCACAAGTGCCCGCTAGGGAACGTACATAGTCCAAGTGCCCGCTAAGTAACCTAGATAGTCCAAGTGCCCGCTAGTTAACCTACATAGTCCAAGTGCCTGCTAGGTAAACTACATAGTCCAAGTGCCCACTAGGTAACCTAGACAGTCCAATTGCCCGCTAGTTAACCAAGACAGTCCAAGTTCCAGATAGGGACCTACATAGTCCAAGTGCTTGCTAGGGAACCTACATAGTCCAAGTGCTAGCTAGGCATCCTACATAGTCCAAATGCCCATTAGTTAACCTAGATAGTCAAAGTGCCTGCTAGGTAACCTAAATAGTCCAAGTGCCCGCTAGGGAACCTACATAGTTCAAGTGCCCGTTAGCTAACCTAGATAGTCGAAGTGTCCGCTAGTTAACCTACATAGTCCAAGTGCCCGTTAGTTAACCTAGATAGTCGAAGTGCCCGCTTGGTAACCTAGATTGTCCAACAGACCGCTAGGTAACCTACATACTCCAAGAACCCGCTAGGTAACGTAGATAGTTCAAGTGCCCGCTAGGTAACCTACAGAGTCTAAGTGCCCGCTAGGTTATCTATATAGTCCAAATGCCCGCTAGGGAACCTACATAGTCCAAGTGCCTGCTAGGTAACCTAGATAATTCATTGCCCGCTAATTAACCTATATCGTCCAAATGCCCTCTAGTTAACCTAGATTGTCCAAGTGCCCACTAGTTAACCTACATAGTCAATTGGCCCGCTAGTTAACCTACATAGTGCAAGAGTCCGCTAGTTAACCTAGATCGTGCAAGTGTCTGCTAGTTAACCTACATAGTCCAAGTGCCAGTTAGCTAACCTAGATTGTCCAAGGGCCTGCTAGTTAACCAACATAGTCCAAGTGCCCGCTAGGTAACCTACATAGTCCAAGTGCCCGCTAGGTAACCTATATAGTCTAAATGCCCCCTAGGGAACCTAAATAGTCCAAGTGCCCTCTAGTTAAACTATTGTCCAAGGGACCGCTAGTTGACCTAGATATTCCAAGTACCGGCTAGTTAAGCTAGATCGTCCAAGTGCCCGCTAGGGAACCTACATAGTCCAATTGCCCGCTCTGGAACATACATAGTCCAAGTGCCCTTTAGTTAACCTATATAATCAAAGTGCCCGCTAGTTAACTTAGATAGTCCAAGAGCCCGCTAGGTAACCTACATAGTCCAAGTGCACGCTAGGTAACCTATATAGTCCAAATGCCCGCTAGGGAACCTACATTGTCCAAGTGCCCGCTAGTTAACCAAGATAGTCCAAGTGCCCGCTAGTTAACCTAGATAGTCCAAGTGCCCGCTAGTAAACCTAGATAGTCCAAGGGCCCGCTAGTTAATCTAGATAGTCCAAGTGCCCGCTAGTTAACCTACATAGTCCAAGGGCCCTCTAGTTAACCAAGATAGTCCAAGTGTCCGCTAGGGGACGTACATAGTCCAAGTGCCCGCTAGGTAACCTAGATAGTCCAAGTGCCCACTATTGTATGTACATAGTTCAAGTGCCCTGTAGGTAACCTAGATTGTCCAAGTGTCCGCTAGTTAACCTACATAGTCCAAGTGCCCGCTAGGTAACCTAGATAGTCCAAGGTTCTGCTAGTTAACCTACATAGTCCAATGCCCGATAGGGACCCTACATAGTCCATGTGCCCGCTAGGAACCTACTTAGTCCTAGTACCCGATAGGGAACCTACATATTCCAAATGCCCGTTAGGGAACCTAGATAGTCCAAGTGACCGTAGGGAACCTATATAGTCCAAGTGCCCGCTAGGGAACCTACATAGTCAAAGTGCCCGCTAGGGAACCTGCATTGTACAAGTGCCCGCTAATTAACCTAGATAGTCCAAGTGCCCGGTAGTTAACCTAGATAGTCCAAGTGCCCGCTAGTTAACCTTGATCATCCAATTGCCCGCTAGTTAACCTACATAGTCCAAGTGCCTGATAGGGCATCTACATAGTCCAAGTGCAAGCAGAGAACCTACATAGTCCAAGTGCCCGATAGGGAACCTACATATTCCAAGTGCCCGTTAGGGGACCTAGATAGTCCAAGTGCCCATAGAGAACCTATATAGTCCAAGTGCCCACTAGGGAACCTACATAGTCCAAGTGCCCGCTACGTGACCTACATAGTGCAAGTGCCCGCTAGTTAACCTAGATAGTCCAAGTGCCCGCTAGGTAACCTACATAGTGCAAGTGTCCGCTAGTTAACCTATTGTCAAAGGGACCGCTGGTTAACCTAGATAGTCCAAGTACCCGCTAGTTAACCTAGATCGGCCAATTGTCCGCTAGTTAACCTACATAGTCCAAGTGCCCGCTAGGTAACCTAGATAGTCCAAGTGCCCGCTCTGGAACATACATAGTCCAAGTCCCCATTAGTTAACTTAGATAATCCAAGTGCCTGCTAGTTAACCTAGATAGTCCAAGTGCCCGCTAGGTAACCTACATAGTCCAAGTGCCCGCTAGGTAACCTATATAGTCCAAATGCCCGCTAGGGAACCTGCATAGTCCAAGTGCCCGCTAGTTAACCTAGATAGTCCAAGTGCCCGCTAGTTAACCTAGATAGTCCAAGTGCCCGCTAGTTAACCATGATCATCAAAGTGCCCTCTAGTTAACTTACATAGTCCAAAGGCCTGCTAGTTAACCTACATAGACCAAGGGCCCGCTAGTTAACCTAGATAGTCCAAGTGCCCGCAAGTTAACCTACATAGTCCAAGTCCCCGCTAGGTAACCTAGACAGTCCAAGTGACCATTAGGTTACCTACATAGTCCAAGTGCCCGTTCGTTAACCTACATAATCCAAGTGCCCGCTAGGTAACGTAGATAGCACAAGTGCCCGCTAGGGAACGTACATAGTCCAAGTGCCCGCTAAGTAACCTAGATAGTCCAAGTGCCCGCTAGTTAACCTACATAGTCCAAGTGCCTGCTAGGTAAACTACATAGTCCAAGTGCCCACTAGGTAACCTAGACAGTCCAATTGCCCGCTAGTTAACCAAGACAGTCCAAGTTCCAGATAGGGACCTACATAGTCCAAGTGCTTGCTAGGGAACCTACATAGTCCAAGTGCTAGCTAGGCATCCTACATAGTCCAAATGCCCATTAGTTAACCTAGATAGTCAAAGTGCCTGCTAGGTAACCTAAATAGTCCAAGTGCCCGCTAGGGAACCTACATAGTTCAAGTGCCCGTTAGCTAACCTAGATAGTCGAAGTGTCCGCTAGTTAACCTACATAGTCCAAGTGCCCGTTAGTTAACCTAGATAGTCCAAGTGCCCGCTTGGTAACCTAGATTGTCCAACAGACCGCTAGGTAACCTACATACTCCAAGAACCCGCTAGGTAACGTAGATAGTTCAAGTGCCCGCTAGGTAACCTACAGAGTCTAAGTGCCCGCTAGGTTATCTATATAGTCCAAATGCCCGCTAGGGAACCTACATAGTCCAAGTGCCTGCTAGGTAACCTAGATAATTCAAGTGCCCGCTAATTAACCTATATCGTCCCAATGCCCTCTAGTTAACCTACTCTCCGCGAGCTGTGAAATACAATCTTTGTGGGCTGCAAGGATGTGGGGGGTGGGTATCAGCTCAGATCTTTTGAGAGTCCAGGAGATATTGACTGATCGATGGGCACAGTTCTGTGGGGCACCGGGTTCTTGGTCCAGACGCTGGTTGTGAATATGACTTGGTTGTTAACCAGTTGTGTGTCTCTGGGTCAACTCCTGTGTGTTTTTCAGTGAGTTTTCTCATCTGGAAAGTAAATGTACTGGATTATCCAGACTCCCATGTCAGCAAGTTATCGAGAGGTGTTAATCAGACACTGTTTCATATAGTGTGTACCTGCGCGCTGCATTCTAGACCTGGGGTGGTAATTATGCGCTCAGGATAGAGATGGTGTCCAGCAGGTGACAGACGTGGCTCCATATTGAAACAGGAAGCCCACTGTGGAGATTTGGTCCTTCCGTTAATGGCCACAGGCCACCTAGTCTTCTCCTCTATAACTGCTTCACTGGCTCAGCAGCTGAGCCAGGAGCCAGTGCCATCATAACCAAGTGGCTAACTGGGAGAAAGGGCAGATAGATATTTGTTATCTTGTTGTCTTGGGAAGCCCACCTACCCTCCATGCAAACCTTCTGGTGTGAGTTATCTGTGGAAGGATTCATAGACTCACAGTAATTCACATCTTTCTTTTTGACAATGTGCCCATATTCCTTTCTGTACCTGAGAAGGTGGCCCCTGTGTCCACCAAGAAATTTACTGGCGGGCCTCCTATATGGAGAGTTAGCCTGGGCTTTTGGCGGCGAAGGGAAACAGAGCCCTGACCCTTTCATTGTGCTTCTTCAAGCATTATTGTCTCTTACTTGGGTTTTTCTAGGTGCAGATGAGGCCCGTCCACTCTAGTGGAGGGTCGTGCACCTCTCCTGGGGTTTTCAAGGCACTGATTTTTTCCAGTGTCGTTCTTTCCTGCAGTAGGCACATTGATCCTTCCCCATGGCTTGGCGGTGCCCACAGGTTAGTCTCTCCTTGAGTGGGCCATGCTCTCCTTTTCCTGAGTCTCGGGGTCTCTCATGGCAAATACTAGTATTTTAGCTAGTATCTTTGTCTCGTCGTGCTAGGGTCATCTCTATTGTTATACACTCAATGAGCCACTTGTACAAAATCACTAAGATATTTCCCTTCAAACCCTTCCCACTTCTTTTTCATTTCTGAGCCAGATTCACTGAGTAATAAAGGCAATACTTATTGCCCTCCTGTTCTCGGCGCCTCAGGGCCATTAGGGGTATAAAGCCCATAGGCTTCCATCATCCACTCTAGAAAGGCAGGCGAACATTCTTTTATAAGAGCCTGAAAATTCTCACTGACCTTAGATAAATTCATAGGTTTCCTAGCTCTTCCGCAGAGGGTCATGTAAGAGCAACAGTTGATACCTGGTAAAGCCCACTGGGCCTTGCTAGGATTTGAGATCCCACATTGTTCGTGTAGTGGCCAAAAGAGTTTCTCTCAAGTGGGGTGTGCCCGCTCGCTGACCATCAGGTTCACTGAGTGCTTACTGGGCCTCTGTTTGGAAGGGCTACCCTTCCTCCGTTGTGAACAGCACCTGGAGAAGTTGCTGGCAATCATTCCAGGTGGGCTAATGAGTATGGAAGAAATACCAGTACTAGTGTGTGTGGGGTCTGCTGGTTGAGGGTGGGGGTGAGGTTGGGGGGCCGGTGTGGGAGGGAGTGACTCAATAAGGGCCTGTTAGACGTTTTCTATTTCTGGCCCCTAGAAACCTTATAGGGCGGGGGTGGAACTAAAGGGTCTGAAGCCAGCTCTCTGATTCCCAGAGTTCTCCTGCAAAATGGGATAAAGCCGATTAGGGGAGAGAGATCGGGAGGGGAGAGGAGCGGAAGGGAAGGGGAGGGATAGAGGGAGGGGGAAGGTACGGGGAGGGATGGCCTCCACACATGTGGTTTTGGGAACTTGGACCGTTTGTTTTTCCGGTCCTGCCATGTTTCCTGAAAACTTGGAAACAAGGACCCTTCTTTGAGGGAGGGAGTAAGTCTTTTATATTTGCAGGATTCTCTAGTGGCAATGTCAGCCCACATTTGAATTAAAGGGATCAGATCGGGATGTCCTGGTTCCCCTTAACCATAACTATGACTCTTAGTAATAGGGGATGGGAAAACTAGTCTTGCGTGATTCAATCAGGGACTCCTTCTGCCCCATCACTTTTAAACAAATTGTAGAGTCTCCAAGCTTTGCGTTGAAACCACATCCTCTTGGTGAACGCGGAGAGCAGGTGTTCTCAAACTACCGCCTGTGGGCCCCAAGGAGACAGCCAAGGACATTGATTCTTTATGCCGGGTGAATGTGCCCCATTTATTTTTTTTTTTGAACTTCAAATCAAGATGTGCATTGTGCAAATGAATCTGTTCGTAATTTTTTTTTTAAACTATAGTATGTCCCTGCAATTGCCTGAGGGAGAGTGAACTGGCCCCCTAGGTAAACAGTTTTAGGACCCCTGCCCTAAGGTATCCTGGACTTAGGGGTTACTAATCTCCCAGCCCTGAAACATCCCTGAACATTCTACCCATTGTAGAATGGGAATTTGGACCCCGGGTAATTTACAAGCCTTTACTCCAATTGAACCCAAGAAAATTCAAAATACTTAGGCAGTTACTCTATTTTGATCACTTTTGACTTCTCCTGTACTAGCCCATTATTTACATTTAACTCTATAACGCGGAGCAGGATGTTTTCATAACATTTTTAAAAATGTATATATTAATATATATATATATTTATATTTATGAAAGTCCACAACTAAAAGAAAATAATTTTTCCCAAAATTAAAATTGAAGCGTTATAGGGTTAAAAAGAATGATGGGTTTTATCAGCGGGTCCAAGACCTTAGCATCATAAATGAATCAGTGATCCCACTGCACCTAGTAGTGCCCAAACCTGTAACCTCCTAGGGGAAAGTGTGAATGCTTTTATCCCTCTTCCTGTACTTCCAATGCACAAACACACATGTCTGGTATTCCTAAGATTTTTTTTGTTTCCTGTGACACTCACCTAATTTCAAGGCCACTGCCATCACACAAGCTTAGCCTTGTCACAGTCAAAGTGTTCACCTTTTAGACCGTTTGTTTTTCCCAGAAGTTATCGGTAACTGAAGCTTCCGAACCAAGTGTGCCAGGTCCACGACTACCATCTCCTGGACCACCTCAACCTTATCCATCCTGGATAAAGTTGCCCTCAATGGACAACCCCTCCCAGCAGTGTAGGAAGGGTATGGACCCAAAGCCCCACTGGGCCCCTTTTTCCAGCAGGAAGTAGCTAGAGATGTCGTCGCCCAGTACCCCAAAGATTTGGGTCCAGATCTCTTCAGGGGGGCAAATGTTAGGTAGCTATGCTAGGGACTGGGGCATCCGTTATGCATGCCCATAGGGCCAAGATAAGAGCCCAGTTAGGAGAGGCACCCTCTGCATGCTCAGAGGTCCAGGTTTCTGGCCATGAAGGGGAGGTACACCTGGGTGGGTCCTGTACCTGGATTGACCAACCTAGGCCATGTAAATTCAATTCAGCCACTGGGATCGGCCAGACTTACCCAACACGCCTCCCTAACGCTCATAAAACTCACTTGAGTGACAGAACAGGCTTCTGCATTATTTCTCTCTCACTCAGGAAGGCTCTTTGGAGGCAGCGGGGCTGCACATGAGTGGCTGGTGGATACTGTTCAGATGCATGGCTTTCTGCTTGCAAGGGTTTTTGTCTCAGCTGACTGGAAGGGAGGAGGTAGTACGTCTGGATCACAGAGTATCCATGTCCACAAATGAGGCTGCTCATTCCACAGTCCTGGAAGTGCTTTATGAAAACCCTCTGATTTGCAATGTCACTCCTTGTAGATTAGAGTTGGAGGGGCTGGGACCAAGTTATGCTGCCTCTTACTCCCAGTTGCAGGTTTCTGGATGCTGATTGTATCTCTTACAGCATCAGTTAGTGGGCTTGTTGTCTGCCTCAGGCTTTGTTCACGGAGATCCTCCAGCTAGTTGGTGGTGTGTGCGCATGAGCAGAGGCTTCCTTCCAATCCCCCATGAGTAGTAGAGCTCCCATGGTCTGGACTCCATGAATGCCGTGCCCCAGACAGCACTCTTATAAAGGAGGGTGGGCCCTGCAGGACAGAGTACCATTCCCCCTGTGGAATGGCTCAGAGACCCACCTCCCTCACTGGCCAGCTGCTGGGGCTGTGTGCCCTAAGCTTCATGCCTGACTCAGGAATAGACACAGGGTGAGGAGACTCCAGTAGCTGTTTTGACTGGTCTAATCCAGCCTGAGATCATGCTTGCTTGAACCCTCTGGCCAGATTATTTTTGTTTCTTTTATGATCTTTTTATTAGGGGCTCTTACAACACTAACCACAATCCATATATACATCAGCTGTTTGAATCACATCTGTACATTAATTGCCCTCATTATTCTCAAAATATCTACTCTTCACCCAAGCCCCTGGGCTCAGCTCCGCATTTTTTCCCTACTCAATGCCCGCCACCTATCCCTCATCAAACCTTGGGAATGTACTAATTCTTTTGTCATATCTTCACCCACCTTTCTTTTGAGGTCAATGAAGATCCTTGTAATCGGTTCCCACTTTCCATCCTGCCCTTCCTCCACCTTCCCAGTATCTCCACTCATAACACTGGTCCTAAAGGGCCCATCCACCCTGGATTCCCCGTGTTTGAAATTCCTGTCTGTACTAGAATACCTTCTCCAGTTTGGCCAGATAGTATGGAAGAACTGGGATCATGATAGTGGGGCAAGAGGAAGCATTAAGAACTAGAGGAAAGTTGTGTTTCATCTTTGCTGTCTCATACCCTGTATTCTTTAATCTCCTCTCTGAGCTCCTTCTGTAAGGGGATGTCCAGTGCACTGCAAATAGGTTTTGGGTCTATACCCGGCAGTGCCCTCTCATTCTCCATGATAAGATTTTATGTTCTCATGATGCCTGTTGCCTTAACCCTTTGAAACTTTGTGATCACACAGGCTGGTATGCTTCCTCCATGGGGGCTCTGTTGCTTCTGAGCCAGATGGCTGCTTCTTTACTTTCAAGCCTTTAAGACCCCACACGCTATATCTTTTGGTAGCTGGACACCATCGGCTTTCTTCACCACATTAGCTTATGCAGCCGCTTTGTGGTCAGTGATCGTGTAGGGAAGGTGGGCATCGTAGAATGCCAATTTAATAGAGCAGTGTTCTTGCAATGAGGGAGTACTTGAGCGGAGGCCCTATGTCCATCTGCTACCTTAATACTAAATCTATAAACATATGGACATAGATCCATTTCCCCATGCCCCTTTGTAAATATATGTACATGCCTTTATTTAGACGTTTACAACTGGCCCTTGCTTCCCAGCTCACTCTTCTATACCCTTTGATTTTCCTCTTGTGCCCACTGCCATGCCTGTCTTCCTTTGGGTTTCAGTAATTCCTCTTGGTTACATTACCCTTGATCATGCCCTACCAGGCTTCCTACATCCCCCTCACCACCGATTTCCATCACTTGTTGTTCCCTTGTCTCTGGGTTTCTTGACACCACTTCCTTTCCCCCTACCGTGGTCACTCCCATGACCAATGGAAAGGGCCGGTCACATGTTTACTCCTCCAGATTGTTCATCCAGCCTCTCTTAATTAGACAGACCTGTAAAGGTAATAACATGTACAAAACGAGACTGAGCAAACATAAGCAGCAAAAGAAAAAAAACAAAAACAAAAATGAAAACAAATCCCAACCAAAATCCAATGTCACTAAAAGAAAACAACGCTAACCAAGAAAGAAAATTACAAGGACTGTGTGGTGAATTTCAGGAGTGTTTTCCAGTCCAGTTTGTTGGGGCACCGAACCCTGACCACAAAGTCCACCTTTGGCATTCCCCGGGGACTTTGATGCTCCGTTTCCTTTCTCTTCCGCTGCACTTTCTTAGTGACATGCCTCGAGGTGGCAGGATCAGTTAGCGAGCATTTCTCACACTGTGTCTCCAGTGTTGTCCCCTCTAAGGCTATGGGTCTTTGAGGGACGTTTCTCATCGTGGGGCTGCCCATGTGGTCTTCTCTGTGGACTGGCTTCTGTGATTGGGAACATCATCCTCAAGGTGTATTGGGCCAGGATGTGCTCCATTCTCCCCTCCTACCCCTTGTTCTGCCCTGTGTTGTCTGATCAGATATGTCCCTCTCCACGAGCTGCAGATCCGGTGCCATCCTGTGAAATACAATCTTTGTGGGCTGCAAGGATGTGGGGGTGGGCTGGGTGTCAGCTCAGATGTTTTGAGAGTCAGGAGATATTGACTGCTCGATGGGCCAAGTTCTGTGGGGCACCGTGCTCTTGGTCCAGACGCTGGTTGTGAATATGACTTTGTTGTTAACCAGTTGTGTGTCTCTGGGTCAACTCCTGTGTGTTTTTTAGTGAGTTTTCTCATCTGGAAAGTAAATCTACTGGATTATCTAAACTCCCATGTCAGCAAGTTATCGAGAGGGGTTAAGCAGAGACATTTTTCATAAATAGTGTACCTGCGCACTGCATTCTAGACCTGGCGTGTCAATTATGCGCTCAGGATAGATATGGTTTCCAGCATGTGACATACGTGGCTCCATATTGAAACAGGAAGCCCACTGTGGAGATTTGGTCCTTCCGTTGATGGCCACGGGCCACCTAGACTTCTCCTGCTATAACTGCTTCACAGGCTCAGCAGCTTAGCCAGGAGCCAGTGCAATCATAATCAGGTGGCTAACTGAGACAAAGGGCAGATTTGTATTTGTTATCTGTTGTCTTGGGAAGCCCACCTACCCTTCATGCAAACCTTCTGGTGTGAGTTATCTGTGGAAGGAATCATAGGCTCACAGTAATTCACATCTTTCTTTTTGAAAATTTTCCCATATTCTTTTCTGAACCTGAGAATGTGGCCCCTGTGTCCACAAAGAACTGGCTGGCCTCCTACATGGAGAGTTAGCCTGGGCTTTTGGCGGGCACTTTGACGATCTAGGTTAGCAAACGGGCACTTGGACTATGTAGGTTACCTAGCAGGCACTTGGCCTGTCTAGGTTACCTAGCGGGCACTTGGACGATCTAGGTTAACTAGCGGGCACTTTGACTAACTTGGTTACCTAGCGGGCACTTGGACTATGTAGGTTTAGTAGTGTACACTTGAACGAACTAGGTTAACGAGCGGGCCCTTGGACTATGTAGGTTACCTAGCGGGCACTGGGACTATCTAGGTTAGCTAACAGGAACTTGGACTATCTAGGTTACCTAGCGGGCACTTAGACTATGTAGGTTACCTAGCGGGCAGTTGGACTATCTAGGTTACCTAATGGGCATTTGGACTATGCAGGTAACATAGCGGGCATTTGGACAGTCTAGGTTACCTAACGGGCACATGGACTTCAAGGTTAACGAACGGGCACCTGGACTATGTAGGTTGCCAACTGGGCACTTGGACGATCTAGGTTAGGTAACGGGCACTAGAACTATCTAGGTTACCTAGCGGGAACTTGGACTGTGTAGGTAAATTAGCGGGCACTTGGACTATCTAGGTTACCTAACGGGCACTTGGACGATCTAGGTTAACTAGTGGGCACTTGGACTATCTAGGTTACCTAGCGGGAACTTGGACTATATAGGTTACCTAGCAGCACTTAGACTATCTAGGTTACCTAACGGGCACTTTGACTATCTAGGTTACCTAGCGGGCACTTGGACTATCTAGGTTAGCTAACAGGAACTTGGACTATCCAGGTTACCTAGCGGGCACTTGGACTATGTAGGTTTCCTTGTGGTCACTTGGACTATGTAGGTAACCTAGCGGGCAATTGAACTATCTAGGTTAGCTAACGGGCACTTGGACTATCTAGGTTACCTAGCGGGCACTTAGACTATGTAGGTTACCTAGCGGGCAATTGGACTATCTAGGTTAAATAACGGGCATTTGGACTATGCAGGTAACATAGCGGGCACTTGGACTGTCTAGGTTACCTAACGGTCACATGGACTTCTAGGTTAACGAACGGGCACTTGGACTATGTAGGTTGCCTACTGGACCCTTGGACGATCTAGGTTAGGTAACGGGCACTAGGACTATCTAGGTTACCTAGCGAGAACTTGGACTATGAAGGTTAACGAACGAGCACTTGAACTATCTAGGTTACCTAACGGGCACTTGGACGATCTAGGTTAACTAGCGGGCACTTGGACTATCTAGGTTAACTAGCGGGCACTTGGACGATGCAGGTTCCCTAGCAGGCACTTGGAATATGTGGGTACCCTAGCGGGCATTTTTGACTATCTAGGTTACCTAACGGGCATTTGGACTATGTAGGTTCCCTAGTGGGCACTTGGATTATGTAGGTTCCCTTTTTGCACTTGGACTATGTAGGTAACAAGCGGGCATTTGGTCTATGTAGGTTACCTAGCGGGCCCTTGGATTATGTAGGTTCCCTATCAGGCACTTGGACAATGTAGGTTAACTAGCGGGCTCTAGGACTATGTAGGTGCCCTAGCGGGCCTTTGGACTATATAGATTACCAAGCACGCACTTGGGCTTTGTAGTTTTCCTAGCGGGCACTTGGACTATCTAGGTTACCTAGCGGGCACTTGGACTATCTAGGTTCCCTAGCGGGCACTTGGACTATATAGGTTCCCTAAAGGGCACTTGGACTATGTAGGTTCCCTAGCAGGCACTCAGATTATGAAGGTTCCCCAGCGGGCACTTGGGCTATGTAGGTTGCCTAGCAGGCCCTTTGACTATGTAAGTTCTCTAACCGGCATTTGGACTATGTGGGTTCCCTAGCGGGCATTTGGACTATCTAGGTTACCTAACGGGCACTTGGTCTATGTACGTTACTAGCGGGCATTTGGACTATGTAGGTTACCTAGCGGATACTTGGACTATGTAGGTTCCCAATCAGGTACTTGGACAAGGTAGGTTAACTAGAGGGCATTTGGACTATCTAGGTTAACTAGCGGGCCCTTGGACTATGTAAGTTAACTAGCGGGCACTGTGACGATCTAGGTTATCAAACGGGCACTTGGACTATGTAGGTTACCTAGAAGGCACTTAGACTGTCGAGGTTACCTAGAGGGCACTTGGACTATCTAGGTTAACGAACGGGCACTTGGACTATCTAGGTTACCTAGCGGGCACTTGGACTAACTATGTTATCTAGCGGGCACTTGGACTATCTAGGTTACCTAGCGGGCACTTGGACTATCTAGGTTCCCTAGCGGGCACTTGGACTATATAGGTTCCCTAAAGGGCACTTAGACTATGTAGGTTCCCTAGCAGGCACTCGGACTATGAAGGTTCCCTAGCGGGCTCTTGGACTATGTAGGTTCCCTAGCAGGCCCTTTGACTATGTAAGTTCTCTAACGGGCACTTGGACAATGTGGGTTCCCTAGCGGGCATTTGGACTATCTAGGTTACCTAACGGGCACTTGGACTATGTACGTTACTAGCGGGCATTAGGACTATGTAGGTTACCTTGTGGATACTTGGACTATGTAGGTTCCCTATCAAGGACTTGGACAATGTAGGTTAACTAGCGGGCGCTTGGACTATCTAGGTTCCCTAGCGGGCAATTGGACTATTGGATACCCTAGCGGGCATTTGGACTATCTAGGTTACCTAACGGGCATCGACTATGTAGGTTCCCTAGCGGGCACTTGGATTATGTAGGTTCCCTTCTTGCACTTGGATTATGTAGGTTACTAGCGGGCATTTGGACTATGTAGGTTACCTAGCGGGCACTTGGACTATGTAGGTTACCTAGCGGGCACTTGGACTATATAGGTTAACTAGCGGGCACTTGGACTATCTAGGTTACCTAGCGGGCACATGAACTATGTACGTTTCCTAGCGGGCACTTGGACTATCTATGTTAACTAGTGGGCACATGGACTATGTAGGTTCCCTATCGGGCAATTAGACTATGTGGGTTACCTAGCGGGCACTTGGACTATGTAGGTTCCCTAGCGGGCACTTGGACTATGTAGGTTACCTAGCGGGCCCTTGGACTATCTAGGTTACCTAACGGGCACTTGGACTATATAAGTTACCTAGAGGGCCCTTGGACTATGTAGGTTAACTAGAAGGGACTTGGACTATCAGGTTAACTAGCGGTCACTTGGACTATGTCGGTATTCTAGCAGGAACTTGGTCTGTCTAGGTTACCTAGCGGGCACTTGGACTATCTAGGTTAACTAACAGGCACTTGGACTATCTAGGTTAGCTAAGGGGCACCTGGACTATCTGGGTTAACAAGCGGGCACTTTTACTATGTAGGTTAACTAGCAGACACTTGGACGAACTAGGTTAACGAGCGGGCTTTTGGACTATGTAGGTTATCTATCGGGCACTTGGACTATCTAGGTTAGTTAACAGGAACTTGGACTATCTAGGTTACCTAACGGGCACTTAGACTATGCAGGTAACCTGGCGGGCACTTTGACTGACTAGGTTACCTAGCGGGCACTTGGACTTCTAGGTTAAGGAACGGGCACTTGGACTATGTAGGTTGCCTAGCGGGCACTTGGACGATCTATGTTTGGTAACGGACACTTGGACTATCTAGGTTACCTAGCGGGAACTTGGACTATGTAGGTTACCTAGCTGGCACTTAGACTATCTAGGTTACCTAGCGGGCACTTGGACTATCTAGGTTAGCTAACAGGAACTTGGACTATCTAGGTCACCTAGCGGGCACTAGGACTATGTAGGTTTCCTAGAGGTCACTTGGACTATCTAGGCTACCTAACGGGCACTTGGAATATGTAGGTTAACTAGCAGACACTTGGACGATCTAGGTTAACTAGCGGGCAATTGGAATATCTAGGTTAACTAGGGGGTCCTTGGACTATGTAAGTTAACTAGCGGGCACTTGGACTATCTAGGTTAGCTAACAGGAACATGGACTATCTAGGTTACCTAGCGGGCACTAGGACTATGTAGGTTACCTAGCGGTCACATGGAGTATCTAGGCTACCTAACGGGCACTTGGACTACGTAGGTTAACTAGCGGACACTTGAACGATCTAGGTTAACTAGCGGGCACTTGGAATATCTAGGTTAACTATGGGGCCCTTGGACTATGTAGGTTTACTAGCGGGCACTTAGAAAATCTAGGTTAACTAGCGGGTTCTTGGACTATGTAGGTTAACTAGCGGGCACTTGGACGATCTAGATTAACTAGCAGGCACTTGGACTATCTAGTTTAACTAGTGGGCACTTGGACTATGTAGGTTAACTAGCGGGCACTTGGACGATGTAGGTTCCCTAGCAGACACTTGGACTATCTAGGTTAACTAGCGAACACTTGGACGATGCAGGTTCCCTTGCGGGCACTTGGACTATCTAGGTTCCCTAACGGGCACTTGGACTATGTAGGTTCCCTAGCGGGCACTTGTACTATGTACGTCCCTTAGCGGACACTTGGACTAAGTTGGTTCCCTATCGGGCACTTGGACTATGTAGGTTACCTAGCGGGCACTTGGACTATCAAGGTTACCTAGCAGGCACTTGGACTATGTACACACCCTAGCGGGCACTTGGACTATCTAGGTTACGTAGACGGCACTTGGACTATGTACGTCCCCTAGTGGGCACTTGGACTATCTAGGTTACCTAACGTGCAATAGGACTATCTAGGTTACCTAGCGGCACTTGGACTATCTAGGTTACCTAGCGGGCCCTTGGACTATGTAGGTCAACTAGCAGGACCTTGGACTATCTAGGTTAGCTTACGGGCACTTGGATTATGTAGGTTAACTAGAGGGCACTTGGACTATGTAGGTTAACTAGCGGGCACTCGCACCATCTAGGTTAAGTAGCGGGCACTTGGACTATATAGGTTAACTAGCGGGCACTTGGATTAGCTAGGTTACCCTGCGGGCACTTGAACCATGTAGGTTAACTAGTTGGCCCTTGGACTATCTAGGTTAGCTAACCGGCACATGGCCTTGTAGGTTACCTAGGGGGCACTTGGACTATCTAGGCTCCCTATCAGGCACTTTGACTATGTAGGTTAACAAGAGGGCACTTGTACTATCTAGGTTACCTAGCGGGCACTTGAACTATGTACGTCCCCTAGTGGGCACCTGGACTATCTAGGTTAACTAACGGGCACTAGGACTATCTAGGTTAACTAGCGGGCACATGGTCTATCTAGGTTACTTGGCGGGCACTTGGACTATGTACACACCCTAGCGGGCCCATGGACTATCTAGGTTAACTAACGGGCACTAGGACTATCTAGGTTAACTAGCAGGCACATGGTCTATCTAGGTTACCTAGCAGGCACTTGGACTATGTACACACCCTAGTGGGCCCATGGACTATCTAGGTTAACTAACGGGAGCTTGGATTATGTAAGTTAACTAGCTGGCACTTGGACTATGTAGGTTAACTAGCGGACACTTGGACGATCTAGGTTAACTAGCGGGCCCTTACACTATGTAGATTAACTAGCACGCCCTTGAACTATGTAAATTAACTAGCACGCACTCGGACGATCTAGGTTAACTAGTAGGCACTTGGATTATCTAGGTTAACTAGGGGACACTTGGACGAACTAGGTTAACGAGTGGGCCCTTGGGCTATGTAGATTTCCTAGCGGGAACTTGGACTATCTAGGTTACCTAGCGGGCACTTTGACTATGTAGATTACCTAGCGGGCACTAGGACTATCTAGGTTAGGTAACGGGCACTTGGAGTATCTAGGTTACCTAGCGGGCAGTTGGACTATGTAGGTTACCTAGTGGGCACTTGGACTATGTAGGTTACCTAACGGGCACTTGGACTATGCAGGTAACCTTGCGGGCAGTTGGACAGTATAGGTTACCTAGCGGGCACTTGGACTTCTATGTTAACGAACGGGCATTTGGACTATGTAGGTTGCCTAGCGGGCACTTGGACTATCTAGGTTAGCTAACTGGCAATTGGATTATCTAAGTTACCCAGCGGGCTGTTGTACTATCTAGGTTACCTAACGTGCAATAGGACTATCTACGTTACCTAGCGGCACTTGGACTATCTAGGTTACCTAGCAGGCCCTTGGACTATGTAGGTCAACTAGCGGGACCTTGGACTGTCTAGGTTACCTAACGGGCACATGGACTTCTAGGTTAACGAACGGGCACTTGGACTAGGTAGGTTGCCTCCTGGACCCTTGGACGATCTAGGTTAGGTAACGGGCACTAGGACTATCTAGGATACCTAGCGAGAACTTGGACTATCTAGGTTAACGAACGAGCACTTGGACTATCTAGGTTACCTAACGGGCACTTGGACGATCTAGGTTAACTAGCGGGCACTTGGACTATCTAGGTTAACTAGCGGGCGCTTGGACGATGCAGGTTCCCTAGCGGGCACTTGGAATATGTGGGTAACCTAGCGGGCATTTTTGACTATCTAGGTTACCTAACGGGCATTTGGACTATGTAGGTTCCCTAGTGGGCACTTGGATTATGTAGGTTCCCTTCTTGCACTTGGACTATGTAGGTTCCCTATCGGGCACTTGGACAATGTAGGTTAACTAGCGGGCGCTAGGACTATGTAGGTGCCCTAGCGGGCATTTGGACTATATAAATTACCAAGCACGCACTTGGGCTTTGTAGTTTTCCTAGCGGGCACTTGGAGTATCTAGGTTACCTAGCGGGCACTTGGACTATCTAGGTTCCCTGCGGGCACTTGGACTATATAGGTTCCCTAAAGGGCACTTGGACTATGTAGGTTCCCTAGCAGGCACTCAGACTATGAAGGTTCCCCAGCGGGCACTTGGACTATGTAGGTTGCCTAGCAGGCCCTTTGACTATGTAAGTTCTCTAACGGGCACTTGGACTATGTGGGTTCCCTAGCGGGGATTTGGACTATCTAGGTTACCTAACGGGCACTTGGTCTATGTACGTTACTAGCGGGCATTTGGACTATGTAGGTTACCTAGCGGATACTTGGACTATGTAGGTTCCCTGTCAGGTACTTGGACAATGTAGGTTAACAAGCGGGCATTTGGACTCTCTAGGTTAACTAGCGGGCCCTTGGACTATGTAGGTTAACTAGCGGGCACTTTGACGATCTAGGTTATCAAACGGGCACTTGGACTATGTAGGTTACCTAGCAGGCACTTAGACTGTCGAGTTTACCTAGAGGGCACTTGGACTATCTAGGTTAACGAACGGGCACTTGGACTATCTAGTTTACCTAGCGGGCACTTGGACTATATAGGTTCCCTAAAGGGCACTTGGACTATGTAGGTTCCCTAGCAGGCACTTGGACTATGAAGGTTCCCTAGCGGGCTCTTGGACTATGTAGGTTCCCTAGCAGGCCCTTTGACTATGTAAGTTCTCTAACGGGCACTTGGACAATGTGGGTTCCCTAGCGGGCATTTGGACTATCTAGGTTACCTAACGGGCACTTGGACTATGTACGTTACTAGCGGGCATTTGCACTATGTAGGTTACCTAGCGGATACTTGGACTATGTTGGTTCTCTATCAGAGACTTGGACAATGTAGGTTAACTAGCGGGCACTTGGACTATCTAGGTTCCCTAGTGGGCAATTGGACTATTGGGTACACTAGCGGGCATTTGGACAATCTAGGTTACCTAACGGGCATCGACTATGTAGGTTCCCTAGCGGGCACTTGGCTTATGTAGGTTCCCTTCTTGCACTTGGATTATGTAGGTTACTAGCGGGCATTTGGACTATGTAGCTTACCTAGCGGGCACTTGGACTATGTAGGTTAACTAGCGGGCACTTGGACTATCTAGGTTACCTAGCGGGCACATGGACTATGTACGTTTCCTAGCGGGCACTTGGACTATCTATGTTAACTAGCGGGCACATGGATTATGTAGGTTCCCTATCGGGCAATTAGACTATGTGGGTTACCTAGCGGGCACTTGGACTATGTAGGTTCCCTAGCGGGCACTTGGACTATGTAGGTTACCTAGCGGGCCCTTGGACTATCTAGGTTAGTTAACAGGAACTTGGACTATCTAGGTTACCTAACGAGCACTTAGACTATGCAGGTAACCTGGCGGGCACTTTGACTGACTAGGTTACCTAGCGGGCACTTGGACTTCTAGGTTAAGGAACGGGCACTTGGACTATGTAGGTTGCCTCGCGGGCACTAGGACTATGTAGGTTTCCTAGAGGTCACTTGGACTATCTAGGCTACCTAACGGGCACTTGGACTATGTAGGTTAACTAGCGGACACTTGGATGATCTAGATTAACTAGCGGGCAATTGGAATATCTAGGTTAACTAGGGGGCCCTTGGACTATGCAGGTTAACTAGCGGGTACTTGGACTATCTAGGTTAGCTAACAGGAACATGGACTATCTAGGTTACCTAGCGGACACTAGGACTATGTAGGTTACCTAGCGGTCACTTGGAGTATCTAGGCTACCTAACGGGCACTTGGACTACGTAGGTTAACTAGCAGACACTTGGATGATCTAGGTTAACTAGCGGGCAGTTGGCCTATGTAGGTTAACTAGCGGGCACTTAGAAAATCTAGGTTAACTAGCGGGTTCTTGGACTATGTAGGTTAACTAGCGGGCACTTAGAAAATCTAGGTTAACTAGCGGGTTCTTGGACTATGTAGGTTAACTAGCGGGCCCTTGGACTATGTAGGTTAACTAGCGGGCACTTGGACGATCTAGATTAACTAGCAGGCACTTGGACTATCTAGGTTAAGTAGTGGGCACTTGGACTATCTAGGTTACCTAGCAGGCACTTGGACGATGCAGGTTCCCTAGCGGGCACTTGGACTATCTAGGCTCCCTATCGGGCACTTTGACTATGTAGGTTACCTAGCGGGCACTTGGACTATCTAGGTTACCTAGCGGGCACTTGGTCTATGTATATTCCCTAGCGGACACTTGGACGATCTTGGTTACCTAGCGGGCACTTGGACTATGTACGTCCCCTAGTGGGCACTTGGACTATCTAGGTTAACTAACGGGCACTAGGACTATCTAGGTTAACTAGCGGGCACTTGGTCTATCTAGGTTACTTGGCAGGCACTTGGACTATGTAGGTCAAATAGCGGGCCCTTGGACTATCTAGGTTAGCTAACGGGCTCTTGGATTATGTAAGTTAACTAGCGGGCCCTTGGACTATGTAGGTTAACTAGCGCACACTTGGACGATCTAGGTTAACTAGCGGGCACTTGGATTATCTAGGTTAGCTAGCGGGCACTTGAACTATGTAGGTTAACTAGTGGGCCCTTAGGCTATCTATGTTAGCTAACGGGCACTTGGAGTATGAAGGTTAATTAGCGGGTACTTGGACTACGTAGGTGCCCTAGCGGGCACTTGGACTATCTAGGTTACCTAGCGTGCACTTGAACTATCTACGTTACCTAGCGGGTACTTGGACTATCTAGGTTAACTAGCGGGCACTTGGACTATGTAAGTTCCCTAGCGGGCACTTGGATTATGTAGGATCCCTATCAGGCACTTGGACTATGTTGGTTACTAGCGGGCATTTGGACTATGTAGGTTATCTAACGGGCACTTGGACAATGTAAGTTCCGTATGGGGCACTTGGACTATGTTGGTTAATTTCGGGCACTAGGACTATGTAGGTTACCTAGCGGGCACTTGGACTATCTTGGTTACCTAGCGGGCACTTGGACTATGTAGGTTAACTAGCGGACACTTGGACGAACAAGGTTAACGAGCGGGCACTTTGACTATGTTGGTTACCTAGCGGGCACTTGGACTATGTAGGTTAACTAGGGGACACTTGGACGAACTAGGTTAACGAGTGGGCCCTTGGGCTATGTAGGTTACCTAGCGGGCAGTTGGACTATGTAGGTTACCTAGCGGGCACTTGGACTATGTAGGTTTCCTAGCGGGCACTAGGACTATCTAGGTTAGCTAACGGGCACTTGGAGTATCTAGGTTACCTAGCGGGCAGTTGGACTATGTAGGATACCTAGCGGGCACTTGGACTATGTAGGTTACCTAACGGGCACTTGGACTATGCAGGTAAACTTGCGGGCAGTTGTACAGTCTAGGTTACCTAGCGGGCACTTGGACTTCTATGTCAACGAACGGGCATTTGGACTACGTAGGTTGCTTAGCGGGCACTTGGACTATCTAGGTTAGCTAACTGGCAATTGGATTATCTAAGTTACCTAGAGGGCACTTGGACTATGTAGGTTACCTAGCGGGCACTTGAACTATGTAGGTTACCTAACGGGCACTTGGACTATGCAGGTAAACTTGCGGGCAGTTGTACAGTCTAGGTTACCTAGCGGGCACTTGGACTTCTATGTTAACGAATGGGCATTTGGACTATGTAGGTTGCTTAGCGGGCACTTGGACTATCTAGGTTAGCTAACTGGCAATTGGATTATCTAAGTTACCTAGCGGGCACTTGGACTATGTAGGTTACCTAGCGGGCACTTGGACTATCTAGGTTAACTAGCAGACACTTGGACTATCTAGGTTAACTAGCGAACACTTGGACGATGCAGGTTCCCTAGCGGGCACTTGAACTATCTAGGTTCCCTAACGGGCACTTGGACTATGTAGGTTCCCTAGCGGGCACTTGTACTATGTACGTCCCTTAGCGGACACTTGAACTAAGTTGGTTCCCTATCGGGCACTTGAACTATGTAGGTTAACTAGCGGGCCCTTGGACTATGTAGGTTACCTAGCGGGCACTTGGACTATCTAGGTTACCTAGCAGGCACTTGGACTATGTACACACCCTAGCGGACACTTGGACTATCTAGGTTACCTAGACGGCACTTGGAGTATGTACGTCCCCTAGTGGGCACTTGGACTATCTAGGTTACCTAACGTGCAATAGGACTATCTAGGTTACCTAGCGGCACTTGGACTATCTAGGTTACCTAGCGGGCCCTTGGACTATGTAGGTCAACTAGCGGGACCTTGGACTATCTAGGTTAGCTTACGGGCACTTGGATTATGTAGGTTAACTAGAGGGCACTTGGACTATGTAGGTTAACTAGCGGGCACTCGCACCATCTAGCTTAACTAGCCGGCACTTGGACTATATAGGTTAACTAGCGGGCACTTGGATTTGCTAGGTTACCCTGCGGGCACTTGAACCATGTAGGTTAACTAGTTGGCCCTTGGACTATCTAGGCTCCCTATCGGGCACTTTGACTATGTAGGTTAACAAGCGGGCACTTGGACTATCTAGGTTCCCTAGTGGGCACTTGGTCTATGTACATACCCTAGCGGGCAATTGTACTATCTAGGTTACCTAGCGGGCATTTGGACTATGTACGTCCCCTAGTGGGCACCTGGACTATCTAGGTTAACTAACGGGCACTAGGACTATCTAGGTTACCTTGCGGGAACTTGGACTATTTAGGTTACCTAGTGGGCACTTAGACTATCTAGGTTACCTAACGGGCACTTGGACTATCTAGGTTAGCTAACAGGAACTTGGACTATCTAGGTTACCTAGCAGGCACTTGGACTATGTAGGTTTCCTAGCGGTCACTTGGACTATGTAGGTTACCTAGCGGGCAGTTGGACTATCTAGGTTACCTAACGGGCATTTGGACTATGCAGTTAACATAGCGGGCACTTGGACTGTCTAGGTTACCTAACGGGCACATGGACTTCTAGGTTAACGAACGGGCACTTGGACTATGTAGGTTGACTACTGGGCCCTTGGACGATCTAGGTTAGGTAACGGGCATTAGGACTATCTAGGTTACCTAGCGGGAAATTGGACTATGTAGGTAACCTAGCGGGCACTTGGACTATCTAGGTTACCTAACGGGCACTTGGACGATCTAGGTTAACTAGCGGGCACTTGGACTATCTAGGTTAACTAGCGGGCACTTGGACGATGCAGGTTCCCTAGCGGTCACTTGGACTATGTGGGTACCCTAGCGGGCATTTGGACTATCTAGGTTACCTAACGGGCATTTGGATTATGTGGGTTCCCTAGTAGGCACTTGGATTATGTAGGTTCCCTTCTTGCACTTGGACTATGTAGGTTACTAGCGGGCATTTGGACTATGTAGGTTACCTAGCGGGCACTTGGACTATGTAGGTTCCCTATCGGGCACTTGGAAAATGTAGGTTAACTAGCGGGCGCTAGGACTATGCAGGTGCCCTAGCGGGCATTTGGACTATATAGATTACCAAGCACGCCCTTGGGCTTTGTAGTTTAACTAGCGGGCACTTGGACTATCTAGGTTACCTAGCAGGCACTTGGACTATCTCGGTTCCCTAGCGGGCACTTGGACTATATAGGTTCCCTAAAGGGCACTTGGAATATGTAGGTTCCCTAGCAGGCACTCGGACTATGAAGGTTCCCCAGCGGGCACTTGGACTATCTAATTTAACTAGCGGGCCCTTGGACTATGTAGGTTAACTAGCGGGCACTTTGACGATCTAGGTTAGCAAAAGGGCACTTGGACTATGCAGGTTAGCTAACAGGAACTTGGACTATCTAGGTTACCTAGCGGGCACTTGGACGATGCATGTTCCCTAGCGGGCACTTTGACTATGTAGGTTCCCTAGCGGGCAATTGGACTATGTGGGTACCCTAGCGGGCATTTGGACTATCTAGGTAACCTAACGGGCATTTCGACTATGTAGGTTCCCAGCGGGCAATTGGATTACGTAGGTTCCCTTCTTGCACTTGGACTATGAAGGTTACTAGCGGGCACTTTGACTGTCTTGGTTACCTAGCGGGCACTTGGACTATGTAGGTTAACAAGCGGACACTTGGACGAACTAGGTTAACGAGCGGGCCATTGGACTATTTAGGTTACCTAGCGGGCACTTGGACTATCTAGCTTAGCTAACGGGCACTTGGAGTATCTAGGTTACCTAGCGGGCAGTTGGACTATGTAGGTTACCTTGCGGGCACTTGGACTATCTAGGTTACCTAACGGGCACTTGGACTATGCAGGTTACCTAGCGTGCACTTGAACTATCTATGTTACCTAGAGGGTACTAGGACTACCTAGGTTAACTAGCGGGCACTTGGACTATCTAGGTTAACTAGCGGGCAATTGGACTATGTAAGTTCCTTTATGCGGGCTCTTGGATTATTTAGGTTCCCTATCAGGCACTTGGACTATGTAGGTTACTAGCGGGCATTTAGACTATGTAGGTTACCTAACGGGCACTTGGACTATGTAGGTTCCGAATCGGGCACTTGGACTATGCAGGTTACCTAGCGTACACTTGAACTATCTACGTTACCTAGAGGGTACTTGGACTATCTAGGTTAACTAGCGGGCACTTGGACTATCTAGGTTAACTAACGGGCACTTGGACTATGTAAATTCCTTAGCGGGCACTTGGATTATGTAGGTTCCCTATCAGGTACTTGGACTATGTAGGTTACTAGCGGGAATTTGGACTATGTAGGTTACCTAACGGGCACTTGGACTATGTAGGTTCCGAATCGGGCACTTGGACTATGTTGGTTAACTAGCGGGCACTAGGACTATGTAGGTTACCTAGCGGGCACTTGGACTATCTAGGTTAGCTAACAGGAACTTGGACTAACTAGGTTACCTAGCGGGCTTTGGACTATCTAGGTTTACTAGCGGACACTTGGACGAACTAGGTTAACGAGCGGGCCATTGGACTATGTAGGTTACCTAGCGGGCACTTAGACTATCTAGGTTAGCTAACAGGAACTTGGACTATCTAGGTTACCTAGCGGACACTAGGATATGTAGGTATCCTAAAGGTCACTTGGACTATCTAGGCTACCTAAGGGGCACTTGGACTAACTAGGTTAGCTAACGGGCACTTGGACTATGCAGGTAACCTTGCGGGCACTTGGACAGTCTAGGTTACCTAGCGGGCACTTGGACTTCTATGTTAACGAACGGGCACTTGGACTATGTAGGTTGCCTAGCGGGCACTTGGACTATCTAGGTTAGCTAACGGGCAATTGGATTATCTAGGATACCTAGCGGGCACTTGGACTATGTAGGTTACCTAGCGGGCACTTGGACTATCTAGGTTACCTAAAGGGAACTTGGAAAATATAGGTTAACTAGCGGGCACTTGGACTATCTAGTTTAACTAGCAGGCACTTGGACTATCTAGGTTAACTAGCGAGCACTTGGACGATGCATGTTCCCTAGCGGGCACTTGGACTATCTAGGTTCCCTAACGGGCATTTGGACTATCTAGGTTCCCTAGCAGGAACTTGTACTAAGTACGTCCCTTAGCGGGCACTTGGACTATGTTGGTTCCTTATCGGGCACTTGGACTATGTAGGTTAACTAGCAGGCCCTTGGACTATGTAGGTTAACTAGAGGGCACTTAGACTATCTAGGTTACCTAGCGGACACTTGGACTATGTACATATCCTAGCGGGCACTTGGACTATCTAGGTTACCAAGAGGGCACTTGGACTATGTAAGTCCCCTAGAGGGCACTTGAACTATCTAGGTTAACTAACGTGCACTAGGACAATCTAGGTTAACTAGCGGGCACTTGGTCTATCTAGGTTAGCTAACGGGCACTTGGATTATGTAAGTTCACTAGCGGGCACTTGGACTATGTAGGTTAACTAGCGGACACTTGGACGATCTAGGTTAACTAGCGGCCCCTTGCACTATGTAGATTAACTAGCGGGCCCTTGGACTATGTAGGTTAACTAGCGCACACTTGGACGATCTAGGTTAACTAGCGGGCACTTGGATTATCTAGGTTAGCAAGCGTGCACTTGAACTATCAACGTTACCTAGAGGGTACTTGGACTATCTAGGTTAACTAGCGGGCACTTGGACTATCTAGGTTAACTAATGGGCACTTGGACTATGTAAGTTCCTTAGCGGGCACTTGGATTATGTAGGTTACCTAATGGGCACTTGGACTATGTAGGTTCCGAATCGGGCACTTGGACTATGTTGGTTATCTAGCGGGCACTAGTACTATGTAGGTTACCAAGCGGGCACTTGGACTATCTAGGTTAGCTAACAGGAACTTGGACTAACTAGGTTACCTAGTGGGCACTTGGACTATCTAGGTTAACTAGCGGGCACTTGGACTATCTAGGTTACCTAGCGGGCCCTTGGACTATGTAGGTTACCTAGTGGGCACTTGGACTATCTAGGTTAACGAATGGGCACTTGGACTATGTAGGTTACCTAGCGGGGAATTAGACTATCTAGGTTAGTTAACTGGAACTTGGAATATCTAGGTTACCTAGCCGGCACTTGGACTATGTAGGTTACCTTGCGGGCACTTGGAATATGTAGGTTACCTTTCGGGCACTTGGACTATCTAGGTTACCTTGCGGGCACTTGGACTATCTAGGTTAGCTAACAGGAACTTGGACTATCTAGGCTACCTAGCGGGCACTTGGTCTATCTAGGTTAGCTAACGGGCACTTGGACTTCTATGTTAATGAACGGGCACTTGGATTATGTAGGTTGCCTAGCGGGCACTTGGACTCTCTAGGTTAGCTAACGGGCAATTGGATTATCTAGGATACCTAGCGGGCACTTGGATTATGTAGGTTACCTAGCGGGCACTTGGACTATCTAGGTTTCCTAAAGGGAACTTGGAAAATATTGGTTAACTAGCGGGCACTTGGACTATCTAGGTTAGCTAGGGGGCCCATGGACTATGTAGGTTAACTAGCGGGCACTTAGAAAATCTAGGTTAACTAGCGGGTTCTTGGACTATGTACGTTAACTAGCGGGCCCTTGGACTATGTAGGTTCCCTAGCGGACACTTGGACTATGTACATCCCTTAGCAGGCACTTGGAGTATGTTGGTTCCCTATCGGGCACTTGGACTATGTAGGTTAACTAGCAGGCCCTTGGACTATGTAGGTTAACTAGCGGGCACTTAGACTATCTAGGATACCTAGCGGACACTTGGACTATGTACACATCCTAGCGGGCACTTGGACTATCTAGGTTACCAAGAGGGCACTTGGACTATGTACGTCCCCTAGTGGGCACTTGGACTATCTAGGTTACCTAACGGGCAATAGTACTATCTAGGTTACCTAGCGGCACTTGGACTATCTAGGTTACCTAGCGGGCACTTGGACTATGTAGGTCAACTAGCGGGCCCTTGGACTATCTAGGTTAGCTTACGGGCACTTGGACTATGTAGGTTAACTAGAGGGCACGTGGACTATGTAGGTTAACTAGAGGGCACTTGGACTATGTAGGTTAACTAGCGGGCAATTGGACCATCTAGGTTAACTAGCGGGCACTTGGACTATATAGGTTAACTAGCGGGCACTTGGATTAGCTAGGTTACCTAGCAGGCACTTGAACCATGTAGGTTAACTAGTTGGCCCTTGGACTATCTAGGTTAGCTAACGGGCACTTGGACTATGTAGGTTAATTAGCGTGCACTTGGATTATGTAGGTGCCCTAGAGGGCATTTGGACTATATAGATTACCTAGCGGGCACTTGGACTTGTATGTTACCTAGTGGGCACTTGGACTATCTAGGTTACCTATCGGGCACTTGGACTATCTAAGTTCCCTAGCGAGCACTTGGACTATATATGTTCCCTAAAGGGCACTTGGACTATGTAGGTTCCCTAGCAGGCACTAGGACTATGTAGGTTCCCTAGCGGGCACTTGGACTATGTATGTTCCCTAGCAGGCCCTTTGACTATGTAAGTTCCCTAGCGGGCACCTCGACTATGTGGGTTCCCTAGCGGGCATTTGGACTATCTAGGTTACCTAACGGGCACTTGGACTATGTGGGTACCCTAGCAGGCACTTGGACAATGTAGGTTAACTAGCGGGCGCTAGGACTATGTAGGTTCCCTATCATGAACTTGGACAATGTAGGTTAACTAGCGGGCACTAGGACTATGTAGGTTACCTAGCTGGCCCTTGGACTATGTAGGTTAACAAGCGGGCACTTTGACTATCTAGGTTAACTAGCGGGCCCAATGACTATCTAGGTTAACTAGGGGCCTTTGACGATCTAGGTTAGCAAACGGGCAATTGGACTATGTAGGTTACCTAGGGGGCACTTGGACTATGTGGGTACCCTAGCGGGCATTTGGACTATCTAGGTTACCTAACGAGCACTTGGACTATGTGGGTACCCTAGCGGGCACTTGGACAATGTAGGTTAACCAGCGGGGGCTAGGACTATGTAGTTTACCTAGCGGGCACTTGAACTATGTAGGTTAACTAGCAGGCACTTGGACAATCTAGGTTACCTAGCAGGCTCTTGGACTATGTATGTTTCCTAGCGGGCACTTGGACTATCTATGTTAACTAGCGGGCACATGGACTATGTATGTTCCCTAGCGGGCACTTGGACTATGTAGGTTAACTAGCGGGCCCTTGGACTATCTAGGTTACCTAAGGGTACTTGGACTATCTAAGTTACCTAGAGGGCACTTGGACTATTTAGATTAACTAGCGGACACTTGGAAGACCTAGGTTTACTAGCGGGCACTTGGACAATCTAGGTTACCTAGCTGGCCCTTGGACTATGTAGGTTAACTAGCAGGCACTTGGACTATCAGGTACTAGCGGTCACTTGGACTATGTAGGTAACCTAGCGGGAACTTGGACTGTCTAGGTTACCTAGCGGGCAATTGGACTATCTAGTTTACCTAACAGGCAATTGGACTATCTAGGTTACCTAACGGGCCATGGGACTATCTAGGTTAACTATCGGGCACTGGTACTATGTAGGTTACCTAGCGGGCACTTGGACTATATAGGTTAGTTAACAGGAACTTGGAATATCTAGGTTACCTAGCGGGCACTTGGACTATGTAGGTTACCTTGCGGGCACTTGGACTATGTAGGTTACCTAGCGGGCACATGGACTATCTATATTAGCTAACGGGCACTTGGACTATCTAGGTTAACGAACGGGCACTTGGACTATGTAGGTTAGCTAACAGGAACTTGTACTATCTAGGTTAACTAGCGGGCACTTGGACGATGCAGGTTCCCTAGTGGGCACTTTGACGATGTAGGTTCCCTAGTGGGCACTTGGACTATGTGGGTACCCTAGCGGGCATTTTGATTATCTAGGATACCTAACAGGCATTTGGACTACATAGGTTCCCTGGCGGGCATTTGGACTATGTAGATTACCTAGTGCGCACTTGGAATATGTAGGTTCCCTATCGGGCACTTGGACAATGTAGGTTAATTAGTGGGCGCTAGGACTCTGTAGGTTACCTAGCGGGCACTTGGACTATGTAGGTTAACTAGCGGGCACTTGGACTATCTAGGTTAACTAGCGGACACTTGGACGAACTAGGTTAACGAGCGGGCCCTTGGACTATGTAGGTTACCTAGCGGGCACTTGGACTATCTAGGTTAGCTAACAGGAACTTGAACTATCTAGGTTACCTAGCGGGCCCTTCGACTATGTAGGTTACCTAGCGGGCACTTGGACTATCTAGGTTACCTAGCGGGCACTTAGACTATGTAGGTTAAGTAGCGGGCACTTGGACGTACTAGGTTAACTAGCTGGCACTTGGATGATATCGCTTAACTAGCGGGCACTTGGATTATCTAGGTTACCTAGCGGGCACTTGAACTATGTAGGTTAACTAGTGGGCCCTTAGACGATCTAGGTTAGCTAACGGGCACTTGAACTATGTAGGTTAATTAGCGGGTATTTGGATTATGTAGGTGCCCTAGCGGGCATTTGTACTATATAGATTATCTAGAGGACACTTGTACTTTGTAGGTTAACTAGCGGGCACGTGGACTATCTAGGTTACCTAGCGTGCACTTGAACTATCTACGTTACCTAGCGGGTACTTGGACTATCTAGCTTAACTAGCGGGCACTTGGACTATCTAGGTTAACTAACGGGCACTTGGACTATGTAAGTTCCCTAGCGGGCACTTGGATTATGTAGGTTCCCTATCAGGCACTTGGACTATGTAGGTTACTAGCGGGCATTTGGACTATGTCGGTTACCTAACGGGCACTTGGACTATGAGGGTTCCATATCCGGCACTTGAACAATGTTGGTTAACTAGCGGGCACTAGGACTATGTAGGTTACCTAGCGTGCACTTGGACTATCTAGGTTAGTTAACGGACACTTGGACTATCTAGGTTACCTAGTGGGAACTTGCACTATGTAGGTTACCTAGCGGCCACTTTGACTATCTTGGTTACCTAGCGGGCAGTTGGACTATGTAGTTTGACTAGCGGACACTTGGACGAACTAGGTTAACAATCGGACCCTTTGACTATGTAGGTTACCTAGTGGGCACTTGGACTATCTAGGGAAGCTAAGAGGAACATGGACTATCTGGGTTACCTAGCGGGCACTTAGACTATGTAGGTTACCTAGCGGACACTTGGACTATCTAGGTTACCTAACGGGCACATGGACTATGCAGGTAACCTAGCGGGCACATGGACTGTCTAGGTTACTTAGCGGGCACATGGACTTCTAGGTTAACGAACGGGCACTTGGACTATGTAGGTTGCCTAGCGGGCACTTGGACGATCTAGGTTAGGTAACGGGCAGTTGGACTATCTAGGTTACCTAGCGGGAACTTGGACTATGTAGGTAACCTAGCGGGCACTTGGACTATCTAGGTTACGTAACGGGCACTTGGATGATCTAGGTTAACTAGCGGGCATTTGGACTATCTAGGTTAACTAGCGGGCACTTGGATGATGCAGGTTCCCTAGCGTGCACTTGGACTATCTAGGTTCCCTAACGGTCACTTGGACTATGTAGGTTCCCTAGCAGGCACTTGTACTATGAACGTCCCTTAGCGGGCACTTGGACTATGTTGGTTCCCTATCGGGCACTGGACTATCTAGGTTACCTAGCGGGCACTTGGATTATCTAGGTTAACTAGCGGGCCCATGGACTATGTAGGTGAACTAGCTGGCACTTTGACTATCTAGGTTACCTAGCGGGCACTTGGACTATGTACGTTCACTAGCGGCCACTTGGACTATCTAGGTTAACTAGCGGGCACTTGGACTATGTAGGTTCCCTAGCGGGCATTTGGACTATATAAGTTACCTAGTGGGCACTTGGATTATGTAGGTTACCTAGCGGGTACTTGGACTATGTAGGTTAACTAGCGGGCACTTGGATTATCTAGGTTAACTAACAGGCACTTGGACTATGTATGTTCCAGAGCGGACAATTGGACTATATAGGTCCCCTAGCGGGCACTTGGACTATCTAGCTTCCCTAAAGGGCACTTGGACTATGTAGGTTAACTAGCGGACAATTGGATGATCTAGGTTAACTCACGGGTACTTGGACTATCTAGGTTAACTAGGGGTCCCTTAGACTACGTAGGTTAACTAGCGGACACTTGTACAATGTAGGTTACCTAGCGGGCACTTGGGCTATCTCCGTTACCTAGCGGGCACTTGGACTATGTAGGTTAACGAACGGGCACTTGGACTATCTTGGTTACCTAGCGGGCACTTGGATTATGTAAGATCCCTATCGGACATTTGGACTACTTTGTTTACATAGCGGGCACTTGGACTGTCTAGGTTAACTAGCGGGAAATTGGACTATGTAGGTTAACTAGCAGACCTTTGGATTATGTAAGTTAACTAGAGGGTACTTTGATGATCCTGGTTAACTAGCGGGCATTTGGACTATGTAGGTTACCTAGCAGACACTTGCACTATATAGGTTACCTAGCGGGGACTTGGACTATGTAGGTTAACTAGAGGACATTTGGACGATCTAGGTTAACTAGCGGGCACTTGGATGATCTAGGTTAAACTAACTGGCACTTGGACTATCAAAGTTAACAAGCGAGCCCTTGGACTATGTAGGTTAACTAGCGGGCCCTTGGACTATCTAGGTTACCTAGATAGCACTTGGACTATATAGGTTCCCTCCGGGCACTTGGTCTATCTAGGTTAACGAACGGGCACTTGACTGTCTAGGTTACATAGCGGGCACTTGGACTTCTAGGTTAACGAACGGGTACTTGGACTATGTATGTTGCCTAGCGGGCACTTGGACTATCTAGGTTAGGTAACGGGCACTTGGACTATCTAGGTTACCTAGCGGGAACTTGGACAATGTAGGTTACCTAGCAGGCACTTGGACTATCTAGGTAAACTAGCGGGCCCTTGGTCTATGCAGGTTAACTAGCAGACCTTTGGACTATGTAAGTTAACTACAGGGTACATTGATGATCCTGGTTAACTAGCGGGCACTTGGACTATGTAGGTTACCTAGCAGACACTTGCACTATATAGGTTACCTAGCGGGGACTTGGAATATGTAGGTTAACTAGAGGTCATATGGACGATCTAGGTTAACTAGTGGGCACTTGGATGATCTAGGTTAACTAACTGGCACTTGGACTATCAAAGTTAACAAGCGAGCCCTTGGACTATGTAGGTTTAGTAGCGGGCCCTTGGACTATCTAGGTTACCTAGATAGCACTTGGACTATATAGGTTCCCTAGCGGGCACTTGGACTATCTAGGTTAACGAACGGGCACTTGGACTGTCTAGGTTACATAGCGGGCACTTGGACTTCTAGGTTAACGAACGGGCACTTGGACTATGTATGTTGCCTAGTGGGCACTTGGACTATCTAGGTTAGGTAACGGGCACTTGGACTATCTAGGTTACCTAGCGGGAACTTGGACAATGTAGGTTACCTAGCAGGCACTTGGACTATCTAGGTTACCTAACGGGCACTTTCACTATTTAGGTTACCTAGCGGGCACTTGGACTATCTTGGTTACCTAATGGGCACATGGACTGTCCAGGTTACCTAGCGGGCACTTTGACTATCTAGGTTAACTAGCGGGCACTTGGACTATGTAGGTTACCTAGCAGACACTTGCACTATGTAGGTTACCTAGCGGGCACTTGGACTATGTAGGTTACCTAGCGGGCTCTTGGACTATCTAGGTTACCTAGCAGGCACTTTGACTATCTAGGTTAACTAACGGGCACTTGGACTATGTAGGTTGCCTAGCGGGCACTTGGACTATATAGGTTCCCTAGCGGGCACTTGGATTATGTAGGTTCCCTATCGGGCACTTGGATTATGTAGGTTAACTAGAGGGCACTTGAACTGTCTACGTTACCTAGCGGGCACTTGGATTATCTAGGTTAACGAATGGGCACTTGGACTATGTAGGTTACCTAGCCGCCACTTGGACTATTTAGGTTAGCTAGGGGGCACTTGTACTATCTAGGTTACCTAGGTGGCACTTGGACTATGTAGGTCAAGTAACGGGCCCTTGGACTACCTAGGTTAGCTAACGGGAACTTAGATTATGTAGGTTAACTAGGGGGCACTTGGAATATATAGGATAACTAGCGGACACTTGCTCTATGTAGGTTAACTAGCGGGCCCCTGGACTATGAAGGATAACTAGCGGGCCCTTGGACTATCTAGGTTCCCTAAAGGGCACTTGGACTATCTAGGTTACCTCGCGGGCACTAGGACTATGTAGGCAAACTAGGGGGCCCTTGGACGATCTAGGTTACCTAGCGGGTACTAGAACTATCTAGGTTAACTAGCGGGCACTTGCACTATCTAAATTACCTAGCGGGCATATGGACTATGTACGTTCCCTAGCGGGCACTTGGACTATCTATGTTAACTAGCGGGCACTTGGAATATGTAGGTTAACTAGCGGACATTTGCACTATGTAGGTTACCTAGCAGGCACTTGTACTATGTAGGTTAACTAGCGGGCACTTGGACTGTCTAGGTTACCTAGCGGGCACTTGGATTATCTAGGTTAACGAACGGGCACTTGGACTATGTAGGTTACCTAGCCGCCACTTGGACTATCTAGGTTAGCTAACAGGCACTTGGACTATCTAGGTTCCCTAGCAGGCACTTGTACTATCTGGGTTACATAGCTGGCACTTGGACTATGTAGGTCAACAAGCGGGCCCTTGGACTATCTAGGTTAGCTAACGGGCACTTAGATTATGTAGGTTAACTAGCGGGCACTTGGAATATGTAGGTTAACTAGCGGACACTTGCACTATGTAGGTTTACTAGCGGGCCCTTGGACTATCTAGGTTCCCTAAAGTGCACTTGGACTATCTAGTTACCGAACGGGCACTTGGACTATTTAGGTTACCAAGCGGGCAGTTGGACTATGTAGGCTAACTAGGGGGCCCTTGGACGATCTAGGTTACCTAGCGGGTAATTGAACTATCTAGGTTAACTAGCGGGCACTTGCACTATCTCGGTTACCTAGTGGGCACTTGGACTATGTACGTTCCCTAGCGGGCACTTGGATTATCTATGTTAACTAGAGGGCACTTGGAATATGTAGGTTAACTAGCGGACACTAGCACTATGTAGGTTACCTAGCAGGCACTTGGACTATCTAGGTTAACTAGCGGGCAATTGGACTATCTAGGTTAATTAGCGTGCACTTGGAATATGTAGGTTCCTTAGCGGGCACTTGGACTATCTAGGTTGCTTAGCGGGCACTTGTATTATGTAGGTTAACTAGCGTGCCCTTGGACTATCTAGGTTATGTAGCGGGCACTTTGTATATAGGATAACTAGCGGGCACTTGGTCTATGTAGGTTAACTAGAGGACACTTGGACTATCTAGGTTAACTTGTGGGCCCTTGGACTATGTAGGTAAACTTGCGGGCACTTGGACAGTTTAGGTTACCTAGCAGGCACTTGGACTATCTAGGTTAATGAACGGGCACTTGGACTATATAGGTTACCTAGCGGGCACTTGGACTATGTAGGATCCCCATCGGACATTTGGACTACTTTGGTTACCTAGCGGGCACTTGGACTATCTAGGTTAACTAGCGGACCTTGGACTATGTGGGTTAACTTGCGGGCCCTTGGACTATGTAGGTTAACTAGCGGGCACTTGGACGATCTAGGTTAACTAGAGGGCACTTGGACTATCTAGGTTACCTTGTGGGCACTTGGACTATGTAGGTTCCCTGGCGGGCATTTGGACTATATAGATAACCTAGCGGGCACTTAGACTTTGTAGGTTACCTAGCGGGCACTTGGACTATCTAGGTTACCTAGCTGGCACTTGAACTATCTACGTTGCCTAGCGGGTTCTTGGAGTATGTAGGTTACCTAGAGGGCTGTTGGACTATCTAGGTTACCTAGCGGGCACTTGGACTATCTAGGTTAACTAACGGGCACATGGACTATGTAGGTTCCCTAGCGGGCCCTTGGACTATGTAAGTTCCCTAGCGGGCACTTGGACTATGTGGGTTAACTAGAGAGCATTTGGACTATGTAGGTTACCTAGCGGGCACTTGGACTATGTAGGTTCCTTATCGGGCACTTGGAGAATGTAGGTTAACTAGGGGGCACTAGAACTATGTAGGTTACCTAGCGGGCCCTTGAAGTATCTAGGTTACCTAGCGGGCATTTGGATTATGTAGGCTCCATAGCGGGCATTTGGACTATATCGATTTCTTAGCGGGCACTTAGAGTTTGTAGGTTACCTAGCGGGCACTTGGACTATCTAGGTTAACTTGTGGGCCCTTGGACTATGTAGGTAACCTTGCGGGTACTTGGACAGTTTAGGTTACCTAGCAGGCA
The DNA here is from genome assembly GCF_050624435.1 of Tenrec ecaudatus. Classification (NCBI taxonomy): domain Eukaryota; kingdom Metazoa; phylum Chordata; class Mammalia; order Afrosoricida; family Tenrecidae; genus Tenrec; species Tenrec ecaudatus. The sequence continues at coordinate 19,174 of NW_027459684.1, read as the reverse complement.
CTTGGACTATCTAGGTTAACGAACGGGCACTTGGACTATCTAGGTTACCTAGCGGGAACTTGGACAATGTAAGTTACCTAGCGGGCACTTGGACTATCTAGGTTACCTAACGGGCACTTTGACTATCTAGGTTACATAGGGGGCACTTGGACTATGTAGGTTAACTAGCGAGCACTTGGACTCTAGGTTACCTAGCGGGCACTTGGACTATCTATGTTACCTAGCGGGCCCTTGGACTATCTAGGTTAACGAACGGGCACTTGGAATATGCAGGTAACATAGCGGCCACTTGGACAGTCTAGGTTACCTAGCGGGGACTTTGACTAACTAGGTTACATAGCGGGCACTTGGACTATGTAGGTTAACTAGCGAGCACTTGGATTCTAGGTTACCTAGCGGGCACTTGGACTATCTAGGTTACCTAGCAGGCCCTTGGACTATGTAGGTTTCCTAGCGGGCACTTGGACTATCTAGGTTAACGAACAGACACTTGGAATATGCAGGTAACATAGCGGCCACTTGGACTGTCTAGGTTACCTAGCGGGGACGTTGACTAACTAGGTTACATAGCGGGCACTTGGACTATGTAGGTTAACTAGCGAGCACTTGGATTCTAGGTTACCTAGCGGGCACTTGGACTATCTAGGTTACCTAGCAGGCCCTTGGACTATGTAGGTTTCCTAGCGGGCACATGGACTATCTAGGTTAACGAACGGTCATTGGATTATGTAGGTAACACCTAGCGGGCACTTGGACAGTCTAGGTTACCTAGCGGGCACCTGGACTACCTAGGTTAACGAACGGGCACTTGGACTATGTAGGGTACCTAGCGGGCACTTGGACTATGTAGGATCCCTATCGGACATTTGGACTACTTAGGTTACCTAGCGGGCACTTGGACTATCTAGGTTAACTAGCGGGAACTTGGACTATCTAGGTCAACTAGCGGGCCCTGGTACTATGTAGGTTAAGTAGCGAGCACTTGGACAATCTAGGTTAACTAGTGGACCTTGGACTATGTAGGTTAACTAGCGGGCCCTTGGACTATGTATGTTAACTAGCAGGCACTTGGACGATCTAGGTTAACTAGCGGGCACTTGGACTATGTAGGTACCCTAGCGGGCATTTGGACTATGTAGATAACCTAGCAGGCACTTAGACTTTGTAGGTTACCTAGCGGGCACTTGGACTATCTAGGTTAACTAACGGGCACTTGGACTATGTAGGTTGCCTAGCGGGCACTTGGATTATGTAGGTTCTCTATCGGGCACTTGGACTATGTAGATTAACTAGCGGGAACTTGGACTGTCTAGGTTACCTAGCGAGCACTTGGATTATCTAGGTTAACGAACGGGCACTTGGACTATGTAGGTTGCCTAGCGGGCCCTTGGAGTATCTAGGTTACCGAACGGACACTTGGATTATGTCGGCCCACTAGGGGGCCCTTGGACGATCTAGGTTACCTAGCGGGTACTTGAATTATCTAGGTTAACTAGCGGGCACTTGCACTATCTAGGTTACCTAGCGGGCACTTGGACTATCTATGTTAGGTAACGGGCACTTGGACTATCTAGGTTACCTAGCGGGAAATTGGACAATGTTAGTTACCTAGCGGGCACTTGGACTATCTACGTTACCTAACGGGCCCTTTGACTACCTAGATTACACAGCGGGCACTTGGACTGTGTAGGTTAAATAGCGAGCACTTGGACTCTAGGTTACCTAGCGGGCACTTGGACTATCTATGTTAGGTAACGGGCACTTGGACTATCTAGGTTACCTAGCGGGAACTTGGACAATGTTAGTTACCTAGCGGGCACTTGGACTATCTACGTTACCTAACGGGCCCTTTGACTATCTAGATTACACAGCGGGCACTTGGACTGTGTAGGTTAAATAGCGAGCACTTGGACTCTAGGTTACCTAGCGGGCACTTGGAATATCTAGGTTAACGAACGGGCACTTGAACTATGTAGGTTAAATAGCGAGCACTTGGACTCTAGGTTACCTAGCAGGCACTTGGACTATCTAGGTTACCTTGTGGGCCCTTGGACTATGTAGGTTTCCTAGCGGGCACTTGGACTATCTAGGTTAACGAACGGGCACTTGGACTATGTAGGTAACCTAGCGGGCACTTGGACAATGTAAGTTAGCTAGCGGGCACTTGGACTATCTAGGTTACCTAACGGGCACTTGGAGAATGTAGGTTAACTAGGGGGCACTAGGACTATGTAGGTAACCTAGCGGGCACTTGGACAGTCTAGGTTACCTAGTGGGCCCTTGGACTATGTAGGTTTCCTAGCGGGCACTTGGACTATCTAGGTTAACTAGCGGACCTTGGACTATGTGGGTTAACTAGCTGGCCCTTGGACTATGTAGGTTAACTAGCGGGCACTTGGACGATCTAGGTTAACTAGAGGGCACTTGGACTATCTAGGTTACCTAGCGGGCACTTGGACTATGTAGGTTCCCAGGCGGGCATTTGGACTTTATAGATAACCTAGCGGGCACTTAGACTTTGTAGGTTACCTAGCGTTCACTTGGACTATCTAGGTTACCTAGCTGGCACTTGAAATATCTACGTAGCCTAGCGGGTTCTTGGAGTATGTAGGTTACCTAGCGGGCTGTTGGATTATCTAGGTTACCTAAAGGGCACTTTGACTATCTATGTTACCTAGCGGGCCCTTGGACTATGTAGGTTTCCTAGCGGGCACTTGGATTATGTAAGTTCCCTAACGGGCACTTGGACTATGTGCGTTAACTAGAGGGCATTTGGACTATGTAGTTTACCTAGCGGGCACTTGGACTATGTAGGTTCCTTATCGGGCACTTGGAGAATGTAGGTTAACTAGGGGGCACTAGGACTATGTAGATTATCTAGCGGGCCCTTGGACTATCTAGGTTACCTAGCGGGCATTTGGATTATGTAGGCTCTCTAGCGGGCATTTGGACTATATAGATTCCTTAGCGGGCACTTAGACTTTGTAGGTTACCTAGCGGGCACTTGGACTACTTTGGTTACCTAGCGGGCACTTGGACTATCTAGGTTAACTAGCGGGCACTTGGACTATCTAGCTCAACTAGGGGGCCCTTGTACTATGTAGGTTGCTTAGTGGGCACTTGGACTATCTAGGTTAGGTAATGGGCACTTGGACTATCTAGGTTAGGTAAAGGGCACTTGGACTATCTAGGTTACCTAGTGGGAACTTGGACAATGTAAGTTACCTAGCGGGCACTTTGACTATCTAGGTTACCTAACGGGCACTTTGACTATCTATGTTACCTAGTGGGCCCTTGGACTATGTAGGTTTCCTAGCGGGCACTTGGACTATCTAGGTTAACGAACGGGCACTTGGACTATGTAGGTAACCTAGCGGGCACTTGGACAGTCTAGGTTACCTAGCGGGCACTTGGAGTATCTAGGTTAATGAACGGGCACTTGGACTATGTAGGTTAACTAGCGGACACTTCGACTATCTAGGTTAGCTAAAGGGCAATTGGACTATCTAGGTTCCCTAGCGGGCACTTGGACTATTTAGGTTACCTAGCAGGCAATTTGACTATCTAGGTTAACTAACGGGCACTTGGACTATGTAGGTTGCCTAGCGAGCACTTGGAATATATGGGTTCCCTAGCAGGCACTTGAACTATGTAGGTTCCCTATAGGGTACTTGGACTGTCTAGGTTAACTAGCGGGCCCTTGGATTATGTAGTTCCCTAGAGGGCACTTGGGCAATCTACGTTAACTAGCGGGCACTTGGACTATGTAGTTTAACGAACGGGCACTTCGACTATGTAGTTTACCTAGTAGGCACTTGGACTATGTAGGTTATCTAGCGGGCACTTGGACTATCTATGTTACCAAGTCGGCCCTTGGACTATGTAGGTTTCCTAGCGGGCACTTGGACTATCTAGGTTAACGAAGGGGCACATGGACTATGTAGGTAACCTAGCGGGCACTTGGACAGTCTAGGTTACCTAGCGGGCACTTGGACTATGCAGGTTGACGAACGGGCACTTGGACTATGTAGGTTACCTAGCGGGCACTTGCACTATGTAGGATCCCTATTGGTCATTTGGACTACTTTGGTTACCTAACAGGCACTTGACCTATCTAGGTTAACTTGTGGGCACTTGGACTATCTAGGTCAACTAGCGGGCCCTTGTACTATGTAGGTTAACTAGCGAGCACTTGGACTATCTAGATTAACTAGCGGACCTTGGACTATGTAGGTTAACTAACGGGCACTTTGACTATCTAGGTTACATAGGGGGCACTTGGACTATGTAGGTTAACTAGCGAGCACTTGGACTCTAGGTTACCTAGCGGGCACTTGGACTATCTATGTTACCTAGCGGGCCCTTGGACTATCTAGGTTAACGAACGGGCACTTGGAATATGCAGGTAACATAGCGGCCTCTTGGACTGTCTAGGTTACCTAGCGGGGACTTTGACTAACTAGGTTACATAGCGGGCACTTGGACTATGTAGGTTAACTAGCGAGCACTTGGATTCTAGGTTACCTAGCGGGCACTTGGACTATCTAGGTTACCTAGCAGGCCCTTGGACTATGTAGGTTTCCTAGCGGGCACTTGGACTATCTAGGTTAACGAACGGTCATTGGATTATGTAGGTAACACCTAGCGGGCACTTGGACAGTCTAGGTTACCTAGCGGGCACCTGGACTACCTAGGTTAACGAACGGGCACTTGGACTATGTAGGGTACCTAGCGGACACTTGGACTATGTAGGATCCCTATCGGACATTTGGACTACTTAGGTTACCTAGCGGGCACTTGGACTATCTAGGTTAACTAGCGGGAACTTGGACTATCTAGGTCAACTAGCTGGCCCTGGTACTATGTAGGTTAACTAGCGAGCACTTGGACAATCTAGGTTAACTAGTGGACCTTGGACTATGTAGATTAACTAGCGGGCCCTTGGACTCTGTATGTTAACTAGCAGGCACTTGGACGATCTAGGTTAACTAGCGGGAACTTGGACTATGTAGGTTCCCTAGCGGGCATTTGGACTATGTAGATAACCTAGCAGGCACTTAGACTTTGTAGGTTACCTAGCGGGCACTTGGACTATCTAGGTTAACTAACGGGCACTTGGACTATGTAGGTTGCCTAGCGGGCACTTGGATTATGTAGGTTCTCTATCGGGCACTTGGACTATGTAGATTAACTAGCGGGAACTTGGACTGTCTAGGTTACCTAGCGAGCACTTGGATTATCTAGGTTAACGAACGGGCACTTGGACTATGTAGGTTGCCTAGCGGGCCCTTGGAGTATCTAGGTTACCGAACGGACACTTGGATTATGTCGGCCCACTAGGGGGCCCTTGGACGATCTAGGTTACCTAGCGGGTACTTGAATTATCTAGGTTAACTAGCGGGCACTTGCACTATCTAGGTTACCTAGCGGGCACTTGGACTATCTATGTTAGGTAACGGGCACTTGGACTATCTAGGTTACCTAGCGGGAACTTGGACAATGTTAGTTACCTAGCGGGCACTTGGACTATCTACGTTACCTAACGGGCCCTTTGACTATCTAGATTACACAGCGGGCACTTGGACTGTGTAGGTTAAATAGCGAGCACTTGGACTCTAGGTTACCTAGCGGGCACTTGGAATATCTAGGTTACCTTGTGGGCCCTTGGACTATGTAGGTTTCCTAGCGGGCACTTGGACTATCTAGGTTAACGAACGGGCACTTGGACTATGTAAGTAACCTAGCGGGCACTAGGACAGTCTAGGTTACCTAGCGGGCACTTGGACAATGTAAGTTAGCTAGCGGGCACTTGGACTATCTAGGTTACCTAACGGGCACTTGGAGAATGTAGGTTAACTAGGGGGCACTAGGACTATGTAGGTAACCTAGCGGGCACTTGGACAGTCTAGGTTACCTAGTGGGCCCTTGGACTATGTAGGTTTCCTAGCGGGCACTTGGACTATCTAGGTTAACTAGCGGACCTTGGACTATGTGGGTTAACTAGCTGGCCCTTGGACTATGTAGTTTAACTAGCGGGCACTTGGACGATCTAGGTTAACTAGAGGGCACTTGGACTATCTAGGTTACCTAGCGGGCACTTGGAATATGTAGGTTCCCAGGCGGGCATTTGGACTATATAGATAACCTAGCGGGCACTTAGACTTTGTAGGTTACCTAGCGGGCACTTGGACTATCTAGGTTACCTAGCTGGCACTTGAAATATCTACGTAGCCTAGCGGGTTCTTGGAGTATGTAGGTTACCTAGCGGGCTGTTGGATTATCTAGGTTACCTAAAGGGCACTTTGACTATCTATGTTACCTAGCGGGCCCTTGGACTATGTAGGTTTCCTAGCGGGCACTTGAATTATGTAAGTTCCCTAACGGGCACTTGGACTATGTGCGTTAACTAGAGGGCATTTGGACTATGTAGTTTACCTAGCGGGCACTTGGACTATGTAGGTTCCTTATCGGGCACTTGGAGAATGTAGGTTAACTAGGGGGCACTAGGACTATGTAGGTTATCTAGCGGGCCCTTGGACTATCTAGGTTACCGAACGGACACTTGGATTATGTCGGACCACTAGGGGGCCCTTGGACGATCTAGGTTACCTAGCGAGCACTTGGATTATCTAGGTTAACGAACGGTCATTGGACTATGTAGGTAACACCTAGCGGGCACTTGGACAGTCTAGGTTACCTAGCGGGCACTTGGACTACCTAGGTTAACGAACGGGCACTTGGACTATGTAGGGTACCTAGCGGGCACTTGGACTATGTAGGATCCCTATCGGACATTTGGACTACTTAGGTTACCTAGCGGGCACTTGGACTATCTAGGTTAACTAGCGGGAACTTGGACTATCTAGGTCAACTAGCGGGCCCTGGTACTATGTAGGTTAACTAGCGAGCACTTGGACAATCTAGGTTAACTAGTGGACCTTGGACTATGTAGGTTAACTAGCGGGCCCTTGGACTATGTATGTTAACTAGCAGGCACTTGGACGATCTAGGTTAACTAGCGGGCACTTGGACTATGTAGGTTCCCTAGCGGGCATTTGGACTATGTAGATAACCTAGCAGGCACTTAGACTTTGTAGGTTACCTAGCGGGCACTTGGACTATCTAGGTTAACTAACGGGCACTTGGACTATGTAGGTTGCCTAGCGGGCACTTGGATTATGTAGGTTCTCTATCGGGCACTTGGACTATGTAGATTAACTAGCGGGAACTTGGACTGTCTAGGTTACCTAGCGAGCACTTGGATTATCTAGGTTAACGAACGGGCACTTGGACTATGTAGGTTGCCTAGCGGGCCCTTGGAGTATCTAGGTTACCGAACGGACACTTGGATTATGTCGGCCCACTAGGGGGCCCTTGGACGATCTAGGTTACCTAGCGGGTACTTGAATTATCTAGGTTAACTAGCGGGCACTTGCACTATCTAGGTTACCTAGCGGGCACTTGGACTATCTATGTTAGGTAACGGGCACTTGGACTATCTAGGTTACCTAGCGGGAACTTGGACAATGTTAGTTACCTAGCGGGCACTTGGACTATCTACGTTACCTAACGGGCCCTTTGACTATCTAGATTACACAGCGGGCACTTGGACTGTGTAGGTTAAATAGCGAGCACTTGGACTCTAGGTTACCTAGCGGGCACTTGGAATATCTAGGTTACCTTGTGGGCCCTTGGACAATGTAGGTTTCCTAGCGGGCACTTGGACTATCTAGGTTAACGAACGGGCACTTGGACTATGTAGGTTAAATAGCGAGCACTTGGACTCTAGGTTACCTAGCAGGCACTTGGACTATCTAGGTTACCTTGTGGGCCCTTGGACTATGTAGGTTTCCTAGCGGGCACTTGGACTATCTAGGTTAACGAACGGGCACTTGGACTATGTAGGTAACCTAGCGGGCACTTGGACAATGTAAGTTAGCTAGCGGGCACTTGGACTATCTAGGTTACCTAACGGGCACTTGGAGAATGTAGGTTAACTAGGGGGCACTAGGACTATGTAGGTAACCTAGGGGGCACTTGGACAGTCTAGGTTACCTAGTGGGCCCTTAGACTATGTAGGTTTCCTAGCGGGCACTTGGACTATCTAGGTTAACTAGCGGACCTTGGACTATGTGGGTTAACTAGCTGGCCCTTGGACTATGTAGGTTAACTAGCGGGCACTTGGACGATCTAGGTTAACTAGAGGGCACTTGGACTATCTAGGTTACCTAGCGGGCACTTGGACTATGTAGGTTCCCAGGCGGGCATTTGGACTATATAGATAACCTAGCGGGCACTTAGACTTTGTAGGTTACCCAGCGGGCACTTGGGTGATGGGGAGGGATGGCCTCCACCTATGTGGTTTTGGGAACTTGGACCGTTTGTTTTTCCGGTCCTTCCATGTTTCCTGAAACCTTGGAAACAAGGGCCCTTTCTTTGCGGGAGGAGGTAAGTCTTTTATATTTGCAGGCTTCTTAGTGGCAATGTCAGCCCACACTTGAAGTAACGGGATCAGATCGGGATATCCTGTTTCCCTTTAACCATAACTATGAACTCTTAGTAACAGGGGATGGGAAAACTAGTCTTGCGTGGGTCAATCAGGGACTCCTTCTGCCCCATCACTTTTAAACAAATTGTAGAGTCTCCAAGCTTTTGGGTTGAAACCACATCCTCTTGGTGAATGCCGAGGGCAGGGGTCCTCAAACTACAACCTGTGGGCCACATGCAGACAGCCGAGGACGTTGATCCTTTCTGCCGGGTGTATGTGCCCCATTTATTTTTTTTTTGAACTTCAAATCAAGATGTGCAGTGTGCACATGAATTTGTTCATAATATTTGTTTTTTTAAACTATAGTCTTTCCTTCAAAAGGCCTGAGGGATAGTGAACTGGCCCCCTGGGTAAACAGTTTAAGGACCCCTGCCCTAAGGTATCCTGGACTTAGGGGTTATTAATCTCCCAGCCCTGAATCATCCCTGAACATTCTACCCATTGTAGGAGGCACCATGGGAATTTGGACCCCGGGTAATTTACAAGCCTTTACTCCAATTGAACCCAAGAAAATTCAAAATGACTTAGGCAGTTACTCTATTTTGGTCACTTTTGACTCGTCCTGCACTAGCCCATTATTTCCATTTAACTCTATAACGCGAAGCATGATGTTTTCATAACATTAAAAAATGTATATATTAATACATATATATATATTTATAACTATGAAAGTCCACAACAAAAAGAAAATTTTTTCCCAAAATTAAAATTGAAGCGTTATAGGGTTAAAAAGAAGGATGGGTCTTATCAGCGGGTCCAAGACCTTAGCATCATAAATGAATCAGTGATCCGACTGCACCTAGTAGTGCCCAAACCTGTGCCCTCCTAGGGGAAAGTGTGAATGCTTTTATCCCTCTTCCTGTACTTCCAATGAACAAACACACATGTCTGGTAATCCTAAGATTATTTTTGTTTCCTGTGACACTCACCTAATTTCAAGGCCACTGCCACCTCACAAGCTTAGCCTTGTCGTAGTCAAACTGTTCACCTTTTAGACCGTTTGTTTTTCTCAGAAGTTATCGGGTGATTAAAGCTTCTGAACCAAGTGTGCCAGGTCCACGACTACCATCTCCTGGACCACCTCAACCTTATCCATCCTGGATAAAGTTGCCCTCAATGGACAACCCCTCCCAGCAGTGTAGGAAGGGTATGGACCCAAAGCCCCACCTCGCCCCTTTTGCCAGCAGGAAGCAGCTAGAGATGTCGTCGCCCAGTACCCCCAAAGATTTGGGTCCATATCTCTTCAGGGGGGCAAATGTTAGGTAGCTATACTAGGGACTGGGGCATCCGTTATGCATGCCCATAGGGCCAAGATAAGAGCCCAGTTAGGAGAGGCACCCTGTGCATGCTCAGAGGTCCAGATTTCTGGCCATGAAGGGGAGGTCACCTGGGTGGTTCCTGTACCTGGATTGACCAATCTAGGCCATGTAAATTCAATTCAGCCACTGGGGTCGGCCAGACTTGCCCACCACGCCTCCCTAATGCTCATAAAACTCTCTTGAGTGCAGACCAGGCTTCTGCATGATTTCTCTCTCACTCAGGAAGGCTCTTTGGAGGCAGCTGTGCTGCACATGAGTGGCTGGTGGATACTGTTCAGATGCATGGCTTTCTGCTTGCAAGGGTTTTTGTCTCAGCTGACTGTAAGGGAGGAGGTAGTACGTCTGGATCACAGAGTATCCATGTCCACAAACGAGGCTGCTCATTCCACAGTCCTGGAAGTGCTTTATGAAAACCCTCTGCTTTGCAATGTCACTCCTTGTAGATTAGAATGGGAGGGGCTGGGACCAAGGTATGCTGCCTCTTACTCCCAGTTGCAGGTTTCTGGATGCTGATTGTATCTCTTACAGCATCAGTTAGTGGGCTTGTTGTCTGCCTCAGGCTTTGTTCACGGAGATCCTCCAGCTAGTTGGTGGTGTGTGCGCATGAGCAGAGGCTTCCTGCCAATCCCCCATGAGTAGTAGAGCTCCCATGGTGTGGACTCCATGAAAGCCTTGCCCCAGGCAGCATGCTTACAAAGGAGGGTGGGCCCTGCAGGACAGAGGACCATTCCCCCTGTGGAATGGCCTCAGAGATCCACCTCCCTCTCTGGCCAGCTGCTGGGGCTGTGGGTCCTAAGCATCATGGCTGACTCAGTAATAGACACAGGGTGAGGCGACTCCAGTAGCTGTTTTGACTGGTCTAATCCAGCCTGAGATCATCCTTGCATGAGCCCTCTGCCAAGATTATTTTTGTTTCTTTTATGATCTTTTCATTAGTGGCTCCTACAACACTAACCACAATCCATAAATACATCATCTGTTTGAAGCCCATCTGTACATTAATTGCCCTCCTTATTCACAAAATATCCACTCTCCACCCAAGCCCCTGGCCTCAGCTCCTCATTTTTCCCCCCTCAATGCCCGCCACCCATCCCTCATCAATCCTTGGAAATGTACTAATTCTTTTGTCATATTTTCACCCACCTTTCTTTTGAGGTCAATGAAGATCCTTGTAATCGGTTCCCACTTTCCATCCTGCCCTTCCTCCACCCTCCCAGTATCTCCACTCATAACACTGGTAAAGGGCCCATCCACTCTGGATCCCCCGTGTTTGAAATTCCTATCGGTACTAGAATACCTTCTCTAGTTTGGCCAGATTAGTATGGTAGAACTGGGATCATGATAGTGGGGCAAGAGAAAGCATTAAGAACTAGAGGAAAGTTGTGTTTCATCTTTGCTGTCTCATACCCTGTATTCTTTAATCTCCACTCTGAGATCCTTCTGTAAGGGGATGTCCAGTGCACTGCAAATAGGTTTTGGGTCTATACCCGGCAGTCCCCTCTCATTCTCCATGATAAGATTTTTTTGTTCTCATGATGCCTGTTGCCTTATCCCTTTAAAACTTTGTGATCACACAGGCTGGTATGCTTTCTCCATGTGGGCTCTGTTGCTTCAGAGCCAGATGGCTGTTTCTTTACCCTCAGGCCTTTAAGACCGCACACGCTATATCTTTAGGTAGCTGGACACCATCGGCTTTCTTCACCACATTTGCTTATGCAGCCGCTTTGTGGTCAGTGATTGTGTAGGGAAGGTGAGCATCTTAGAATGCCAATTTAATAGAACAGTGTTATTGCAATGAGGGAGTCCTTGAGCGGAGGCCCTATGTCCATCTGCTACCTTAATACTAAATCTATAAACATATGGACATAGATCTATTTCCCCATGCCCCTTTGTAAATATATGTACATATGTACATGCCTTTATTTAGACGTCTATAACTGGCCCTTGCTTCCCAGCTCACTCTTCTATACTCTTTGATTTTCCTCTTGTGCCCACTGACATGCTCAGTCTTCCTTTGGGTTTCAGTAATTCCTCTTGGTTACATTACCTTTGATCACGCCCTACCAGGCCTCCTACATCCCCCTCACTACCGTTTTCCATCACTTGTTGTACCCTTGTCTCTGGGTTTCTTTACACCACTTCCTTCCCCCCCACCGTGCTCACTCCCATGCCCAATGGAAAGGGCCGGTCACATGTTTACTCCTCCAGATTGTTCATCCAGCCTCTCTTAATTAGACAGACCTGTAAAGGTAATAACATGCACAAAACAAGACTGAGCTAAACCAAGCAGCAAAAAGAAAAAAAAAACAAACAAAAATGAAAACAAAACCCAACCCAAATCCAATGACACTAAAAGAAAACAACACTAACCAGAAAGAAAAGTACAAGGACTGTGTGGTGAACTTTAGGAGTGTTTTCCAGTCCAGTCTGTGGGGGCACCGAACCCTGACCACAAAGTCCACCTTTGGCATTCCCCGGGGACTTTGATGTTCCGTTTTCTTACTCTTCCGCTGCACTCTCTTAGTGTCATGCATCGAAGTGGCAGGATCAGTTCGGGCGCAGTTCCCACACTGTGTGTCCAGTGTTGTCCCCTCTAAGGCTATGGGTCTTTGAGGGACGTTTCTCATCGTGGGGCTGCCCATGTGGTCTTCTCTGTGGATTGGCTTCTCTGATTGGGAACATCATCCTCAAGGTGTATTGGGCCAGGATGTGCTCCATTCTCCCCTCCTCCCCCTTGTTCTGCCCTGTGTTCTCTGATCAAATATGTCCCTCTCCGCGAGCTGCAGATCCGGTGCCATCCTGTGAAATACAATCTTTTGGGGCTGCAAGGATGTGGGGGGGTGGGTATCAGCTCAGATCTTTTGAGAGTCCAGGAGATATTGACTGCTCAATGGGCACAGTTCTGTGGGGCACCGTGCTCTTGGTCCAGACGCTGGTTGTGAATATGACTTTGTTGTTAACCAGTTGTGTGTCTCTGGGTCAACTCCCGTGTGTTTTTGAGTGAGTTTTCTAATCTGCAAAGTAAATGTACAGGATTATCCAGATTCCCATGTCAGCAAGTTATCGAGAGGGGTTAATCAGAGACTGTTTCATATAGTGTGTACCTGCGCGCCGCATTCTAGACCTGCGATGGCAATTATGAGCTCAGGATAGAGATGGTGTCCAGCAGGTAACATACGTGGCTCCATATTGAAACAGGAAGCCCACTGTGGAGATTTGGTCCTTCCGTTGATGGCCACCGGCCACCTAGTCTTCTCCTGCTATAACTGCTTCACTGGCTCAGCAGCTGAGCCAGAAGCCAGTGATATCATAACCAGGTGGCTAACTGGGCCAAAGGGCTGATAGATATTTGTTATTTTGTTGTCTTGGGAAACCCACCTACCCTCCATGCAAACCTTCTGGTGTGAGTTATCTGTGGACGGAATCATAGGCTCACAGTAATTCACATCTTTCTTCTTGAAAATGTGCCCATATTCCTTTCTGAACCTGACAAGGTGGCCCCTGTGTCCACCAAGAAATTTACTGCCTGGCCTCCTACTTGGAGAGTTAGCCTGGGCTTTTGGCGGCGAAGTGAAACAGAGCCCTGACCCCTTCATTGAGCTTCTTCAAGCATTATTGTCTCTTGCTTGGGTCTTTCTACGTGCAGATGAGGCCCATCCACTCTAGTGGAGGGTCGTGCACCTCTCCTGGGGTTTTCAAGGCACTGATTTTTCCAGTGTCCTTCTTTCCTGCAGTAGGCACATTGGTCCTTCCCCATGGCTTGGCGGTGCCCACAGGTTAGTCTCTCCGTGAGTGGGCCATGCTCTCCTTTTCCTGAGTCTCTGGGGTATCTCATGTCAATTACGATTATTTTAGCTAGCTTCTTTGTCTCTCTCGTGCTAGGGTCATCTCTGTTGTTATACACTCAATGAGCCACTTGTACCAAATCGCTAAGATTTTTCCCTTCAAACACTTCCCACTTCTTTGTCATGTCTGAGGCAGACTGACTGAGTAATAAAGGCAATACTTATTGCCCTCCTGTTTTCAGTGCCTCCGGGCCGTTAGGGGTATAAAGCCCGTAGGCTTCCCTCAGCCACTCTAGAAAGGCAGGCGGATATTCTCTTATAGGAACCTGAAAATTCTCACTGACCTTAGATAAATTCATAGGTTTCCTAGCTCTTCTGCAGAGGGTCATGTAAGAGCAATGGTTGATACCTGGTAAAGTCCTCTGGGCCTTGCTAGGAATTGAGATCCCACATTGTTGGTGTAGTGGCCAAAAGAGTTTCTCTCAAGTGGGGAGTGCCCGCTCGCTGACCATCAGGTTCACTGACTGCTTACTGGGCCTCTGTCTGGAAGGGCTACCCTCCTCCGTTGTGAACAGCACCTGGAGAAGTTGTTGGCAAGCATTCCAGGTGGGCTGATGAGTATGGAAGTCATACCAGTACTAGTGTGTGTGGGGGGCTGCTTGTTAGGGGTGGGGGTGAGTTTGGGGGGCCGGTGGGGGAGGGAGTGACTCAATAAGGGCCTGTTAGAAGTTTTCTATTTCTGGACCCTAGAAACCTTATAGGGCGGGGGTTGAAAGAAAGGGTTTGAAGCCAGCTCTCCCACTCCCAGAGTTCTCCTGCAAAATGGGATAAAGCCGATTAGGGGAGAGTGATGGGGAGGGCAGGGGAGGGGAGGGGTGAGGGAGGGATGAGGGAGGGGAGGGGTGGGGGAGGGTGATGGGGAGGGATGGCCTCCACCTATGTGGTTTTGGGAACTTGGACCGTTTGTTTTTCCGGTCCTTCCATGTTTCCTGAAACCTTGGAAACAAGGGCCCTTTCTTTGCGGGAGGGAGTAAGTCTTTTATATTTGCAGGCTTCTTAGTGGCAATGTCAGCCCACACTTGAAGTAACGGGATCAGATCGGGATATCCTGTTTCCCTTTAACCATAACTATGAACTCTTAGTAACAGGGGATGGGAAAACTAGTCTTGCGTGGGTCAATCAGGGACTCCTTCTGCCCCATCACTTTTAAACAAATTGTAGAGTCTCCAAGCTTTTGGGTTGAAACCACATCCTCTTGGTGAATGCCGAGGGCAGGGGTCCTCAAACTACAACCTGTGGGCCACATGCAGACAGCCGAGGACGTTGATCCTTTCTGCCGGGTGTATGTGCCCCATTTATTTATTTTTTTGAACTTCAAATCAAGATGTGCAGTGTGCACATGAATTTGTTCGTAATATTTGTTTTTTTAAACTATAGTCTTTCCTTCAAAAGGCCTGAGGGATAGTGAACCGGCCCCCTGGGTAAACAGTTTAAGGACCCCTGCCCTAAGGTATCCTGGACTTAGGGGTTATTAATCTCCCAGCCCTGAAACATCCCTGAACATTCTACCCATTGTAGGAGGCACCATGGGAATTTGGACCCCGGGTAATTTACAAGCCTTTACTCCAATTGAACCCAAGAAAATTCAAAATGACTTAGGCAGTTACTCTATTTTGGTCACTTTTGACTCGTCCTGCACTAGCCCATTATTTCCATTTAACTCTATAACGCGAAGCATGATGTTTTCATAACATTAAAAAATGTATATATTAATACATATATATATATTTATAACTATGAAAGTCCACAACAAAAAGAAAATTCTTTCCCAAAATTAAAATTGAAGCGTTATAGGGTTAAAAAGAAGGATGGGTCTTATCAGCGGGTCCAAGACCTTAGCATCATAAATGAATCAGTGATCCGACTGCACCTAGTAGTGCCCAAACCTGTGCCCTCCTAGGGGAAAGTGTGAATGCTTTTATCCCTCTTCCTGTACTTCCAATGAACAAACACACATGTCTGGTAATCCTAAGATTATTTTTGTTTCCTGTGACACTCACCTAATTTCAAGGCCACTGCCACCTCACAAGCTTAGCCTTGTCGTAGTCAAACTGTTCACCTTTTAGACCGTTTGTTTTTCTCAGAAGTTATCGGGTGATTAAAGCTTCTGAACCAAGTGTGCCAGGTCCACGACTACCATCTCCTGGACCACCTCAACCTTATCCATCCTGGATAAAGTTGCCCTCAATGGACAACCCCTCCCAGCAGTGTAGGAAGGGTATGGACCCAAAGCCCCACCTCGCCCCTTTTGCCAGCAGGAAGCAGCTAGAGATGTCGTCGCCCAGTACCCCCAAAGATTTGGGTCCATATCTCTTCAGGGGGGCAAATGTTAGGTAGCTATACTAGGGACTGGGGCATCCGTTATGCATGCCCATAGGGCCAAGATAAGAGCCCAGTTAGGAGAGGCACCCTGTGCATGCTCAGAGGTCCAGATTTCTGGCCATGAAGGGGAGGTCACCTGGGTGGTTCCTGTACCTGGATTGACCAATCTAGGCCATGTAAATTCAATTCAGCCACTGGGGTCGGCCAGACTTGCCCACCACGCCTCCCTAATGCTCATAAAACTCTCTTGAGTGCAGACCAGGCTTCTGCATGATTTCTCTCTCACTCAGGAAGGCTCTTTGGAGGCAGCTGTGCTGCACATGAGTGGCTGGTGGATACTGTTCAGATGCATGGCTTTCTGCTTGCAAGGGTTTTTGTCTCAGCTGACTGTAAGGGAGGAGGTAGTACGTCTGGATCACAGAGTATCCATGTCCACAAACGAGGCTGCTCATTCCACAGTCCTGGAAGTGCTTTATGAAAACCCTCTGCTTTGCAATGTCACTCCTTGTAGATTAGAATGGGAGGGGCTGGGACCAAGGTATGCTGCCTCTTACTCCCAGTTGCAGGTTTCTGGATGCTGATTGTATCTCTTACAGCATCAGTTAGTGGGCTTGTTGTCTGCCTCAGGCTTTGTTCACGGAGATCCTCCAGCTAGTTGGTGGTGTGTGCGCATGAGCAGAGGCTTCCTGCCAATCCCCCATGAGTAGTAGAGCTCCCATGGTGTGGACTCCATGAAAGCCTTGCCCCAGGCAGCATGCTTACAAAGGAGGGTGGGCCCTGCAGGACAGAGGACCATTCCCCCTGTGGAATGGCCTCAGAGATCCACCTCCCTCTCTGGCCAGCTGCTGGGGCTGTGGGTCCTAAGCATCATGGCTGACTCAGTAATAGACACAGGGTGAGGCGACTCCAGTAGCTGTTTTGACTGGTCTAATCCAGCCTGAGATCATCCTTGCATGAGCCCTCTGCCAAGATTATTTTTGTTTCTTTTATGATCTTTTCATTAGTGGCTCCTACAACACTAACCACAATCCATAAATACATCATCTGTTTGAAGCCCATCTGTACATTAATTGCCCTCCTTATTCACAAAATATCCACTCTCCACCCAAGCCCCTGGCCTCAGCTCCTCATTTTTCCCCCCTCAATGCCCGCCACCCATCCCTCATCAATCCTTGGAAATGTACTAATTCTTTTGTCATATTTTCACCCACCTTTCTTTTGAGGTCAATGAAGATCCTTGTAATCGGTTCCCACTTTCCATCCTGCCCTTCCTCCACCCTCCCAGTATCTCCACTCATAACACTGGTAAAGGGCCCATCCACTCTGGATCCCCCGTGTTTGAAATTCCTATCGGTACTAGAATACCTTCTCTAGTTTGGCCAGATTAGTATGGTAGAACTGGGATCATGATAGTGGGGCAAGAGAAAGCATTAAGAACTAGAGGAAAGTTGTGTTTCATCTTTGCTGTCTCATACCCTGTATTCTTTAATCTCCACTCTGAGATCCTTCTGTAAGGGGATGTCCAGTGCACTGCAAATAGGTTTTGGGTCTATACCCGGCAGTCCCCTCTCATTCTCCATGATAAGATTTTTTTGTTCTCATGATGCCTGTTGCCTTATCCCTTTAAAACTTTGTGATCACACAGGCTGGTATGCTTTCTCCATGTGGGCTCTGTTGCTTCAGAGCCAGATGGCTGTTTCTTTACCCTCAGGCCTTTAAGACCCCACACGCTATATCTTTAGGTAGCTGGACACCATCGGCTTTCTTCACCACATTTGCTTATGCAGCCGCTTTGTGGTCAGTGATTGTGTAGGGAAGGTGAGCATCTTAGAATGCCAATTTAATAGAACAGTGTTATTGCAATGAGGGAGTCCTTGAGCGGAGGCCCTATGTCCATCTGCTACCTTAATACTAAATCTATAAACATATGGACATAGATCTATTTCCCCATGCCCCTTTGTAAATATATGTACATATGTACATGCCTTTATTTAGACGTCTATAACTGGCCCTTGCTTCCCAGCTCACTCTTCTATACTCTTTGATTTTCCTCTTGTGCCCACTGACATGCTCAGTCTTCCTTTGGGTTTCAGTAATTCCTCTTGGTTACATTACCTTTGATCACGCCCTACCAGGCCTCCTACATCCCCCTCACTACCGTTTTCCATCACTTGTTGTACCCTTGTCTCTGGGTTTCTTTACACCACTTCCTTTCCCCCCACCGTGCTCACTCCCATGCCCAATGGAAAGGGCCGGTCACATGTTTACTCCTCCAGATTGTTCATCCAGCCTCTCTTAATTAGACAGACCTGTAAAGGTAATAACATGCACAAAACAAGACTGAGCTAAACCAAGCAGCAAAAAGAAAAAAAAACAAACAAAAATGAAAACAAAACCCAACCCAAATCCAATGACACTAAAAGAAAACAACACTAACCAGAAAGAAAAGTACAAGGACTGTGTGGTGAACTTTAGGAGTGTTTTCCAGTCCAGTCTGTGGGGGCACCGAACCCTGACCACAAAGTCCACCTTTGGCATTCCCCGGGGACTTTGATGCTCCGGTTTCTTACTCTTCCGCTGCACTCTCTTAGTGTCATGCATCGAAGTGGCAGGATCAGTTCGGGCGCAGTTCCCACACTGTGTGTCCAGTGTTGTCCCCTCTAAGGCTATGGGTCTTTGAGGGACGTTTCTCATCGTGGGGCTGCCCATGTGGTCTTCTCTGTGGATTGGCTTCTCTGATTGGGAACATCATCCTCAAGGTGTATTGGGCCAGGATGTGCTCCATTCTCCCCTCCTCCCCCTTGTTCTGCCCTGTGTTCTCTGATCAAATATGTCCCTCTCCGCGAGCTGCAGATCCAGTGCCATCCTGTGAAATACAATCTTTTGGGGCTGCAAGGATGTGGGGGGGTGGGTATCAGCTCAGATCTTTTGAGAGTCCAGGAGATATTGACTGCTCAATGGGCACAGTTCTGTGGGGCACCGTGCTCTTGGTCCAGACGCTGGTTGTGAATATGACTTTGTTGTTAACCAGTTGTGTGTCTCTGGGTCAACTCCCGTGTGTTTTTGAGTGAGTTTTTTAATCTGCAAAGTAAATGTACAGGATTATCCAGACTCCCATGTCAGCAAGTTATCGAGAGGGG